>NW_027207404.1:300000-450000 GCF_963455315.2 Globicephala melas
GAAGGGTTAGGGTTCGGGTTCGGGCTAGGGTTAGGGTTAGGGGACGGGGACGGTTTAGGGTCCAGGTGAGGGTACGACAACGCTTTAGGGGGAGCGTACGTGTGAGGGCGCGGGTTAGTGTCAGCGTACGGGTTAGGATTAGGGGACGGGTGAGGGTCAGGCTTCGGGGAAGGGTTAGGGTTCGGGTTCGGGCTAGGGTTAGGGTTAGGGGACGGGGACGGTTTAGGGTCCAGGTGAGGGTACGACAACGCTTTAGGGGGAGCGTACGTGTGAGGGCGCGGGTTAGTGTCAGCGTACGGGTTAGGATTAGGGGACGGGTGAGGGTCAGGCTTCGGGGAAGGGTTAGGGTTCGGGTTCGGGCTAGGGTTAGGGTTAGGGGACGGGGACGGTTTAGGGTCCAGGTGAGGGTACGACAACGCTTTACGGGGAGCGTACGTGTGAGGGCGCGGGTTAGTGTCAGCGTACGGGTTAGGATTAGGGGACGGGTGAGGGTCAGGCTTCGGGGAAGGGTTAGGGTTCGGGTTCGGGCTAGGGTTAGGGTTAGGGGACGGGGACGGTTTAGGGTCCAGGTGAGGGTACGACAACGCTTTAGGGGGAGCGTACGTGTGAGGGCGCGGGTTAGTGTCAGCGTACGGGTTAGGATTAGGGGACGGGTGAGGGTCAGGCTTCGGGGAAGGGTTAGGGTTCGGGTTCGGGCTAGGGTTAGGGTTAGGGGACGGGGACGGTTTAGGGTCCAGGTGAGGGTACGACAACGCTTTAGGGGGAGCGTACGTGTGAGGGCGCGGGTTAGTGTCAGCGTACGGGTTAGGATTAGGGGACGGGTGAGGGTCAGGCTTCGGGGAAGGGTTAGGGTTCGGGTTCGGGCTAGGGTTAGGGTTAGGGGACGGGGACGGTTTAGGGTCCAGGTGAGGGTACGACAACGCTTTACGGGGAGCGTACGTGTGAGGGCGCGGGTTAGTGTCAGCGTACGGGTTAGGATTAGGGGACGGGTGAGGGTCAGGCTTCGGGGAAGTGTTAGGGTTCGGGTTCGAGCTAGGGTTAGGGTTAGGGGACGGGGACGGTTTAGGGTCCAGGTGAGGGTACGACAACGCTTTAGGGGGAGCGTACGTGTGAGGGCGCGGGTTAGTGTCAGCATACGGGTTAGTATTAGGGGACGGGTGAGGGTCAGGCTTCGGGGAAGGGTTAGGGTTAGGGTTCGGGCTAGGTTTAGGGTTAGGGGACGGGGACAGTTTAGGGTCCAGGTGAGGGTACGACAACGCTTTAGGGGGAGCGTACGTGTGAGGGCGCGGGTTAGTGTCAGCGTACGGGTTAGGATCAGGGGACGGTTGAGGGTCAGGTTTCGGGGAAGGTTTAGGGTTAGGGTTCGGGCTAGGGTTAGGGTTAGGGGACGGGGACGGTTTAAGGTCCAGGTGAGGGTACGACAACGCTTTAGGGGGAGTGTACGTGTGAGGGCGCGGGTTAGTGTCAGCGTACGGGTTAGGATTAGGGGACGGGTGAGGGTCAGGCTTTGGGGAAGAGTTAGGGTTAGGGTTCGGGCTAGGGTTAGGGTTAGGGGACGGGGACGGTTTAGGGTCCAGGTGAGGGTACGACAACGCTTTACGGGGAGCGTACGTGTGAGGGCGCGGGTTAGTGTCAGCGTACGGGTTAGGATTAGGGGACGGGTGATGGTCAGGCTTCGGGGAAGGGTTAGGGTTAGGGTTCGGGCTAGGTTTAGGGTTAGGGGACATGGACGGTTTAGGGTCCAGGTGAGGGTACGACAACGCTTTAGGGGGAGCGTACGTGTGAGGGCGCGGGTTAGTGTCAGCGTACGGGTTAGGATTAGGGGACGGGTGAGGGTCAGGTTTCGGGGAAGGGTTAGGGTTAGGGTTCGGGCTAGGGTTAGGGTTAGGGGATGGGAACGGTTTAAGGTCCAGGTGAGGGTACGACAACGCTTTAGGGGGAGCGTACGTGTGAGGGCGCGGGGTAGTGTCAGCGTACGGGTTAGGATTAGGGGACGGGTGAGGGTCAGGCTTCGGGGAAGGGTTAGGGTTAGGGTTCGGGCTAGGGTTAGGGTTAGGGGACGGGGACGGTTTAGGGTCCAGGTGAGGGTACGACAACGCTTTAGGTGGAGCGTACGTGTGAGGGCGCGGGTTAGTGTCAGCGTACGGGTTAGGATTAGGGGACGGGTGAGGGTCAGGCTTCGGGGAAGGGTTAGGGTTCGGGTTCGGGCTAGGGTTAGGGTTAGGGAACGGGGACAGTTTAGGGTCCAGGTGAGGGTACGACAACGCTTTAGGGGGAGCGTACGTGTGAGGGCGCGGGTTAGTGTCAGCGTACGGGTTAGGATTAGGGGACGGGTGAGGGTCAGGCTTCGGGGAAGGGTTAGGGTTCGGGTTCAGGCTAGGGTTAGGGTTAGGGGACGGGGACGGTTTAGGGTCCAGGTGAGGGTACGACAACGCTTTACGGGGAGCGTACGTGTGAGGGCGCGGGTTAGTGTCAGCGTACGGGTTAGGATTAGGGGACGGGTGAGGTTCAGGTTTCGGGGAAGGTTTAGGGTTAGGGTTCGGGCTAGGGTTAGGGTTAGGGGACGGGGACGGTTTAGGGTCCAGGTGAGGGTACGACAACGCTTTAGGGGGAGCGTACGTGTGAGGGCGCGGGTTAGTGTCAGCGTACGGGTTAGGATTAGGGGACGGGTGAGGGTCAGGCTTCGGGGAAGGGTTAGGGTTAGGGTTCGGGCTAGGGTTAGGGTTAGGGGACGGGGACGGTTTAGGGTCCAGGTGAGGGTACGACAACGCTTTAGGGGGAGCGTACGTGTGAGGGCGCGGGTTAGTGTCAGCGTACGGGTTAGGATTAGGGGACGGGTGAGGGTCAGGCTTCGGGGAAGGGTTAGGGTTCGGGTTCGGGCTAGGGTTAGTGTTAGGGGACGGGGACGGTTTAGGGTCCAGGTGAGGGTACGACAACGCTTTAGGGGGAGCCTACGTGTGAGGGCGCAGGTTAGTGTCAGCGTACGGTTTAGGATTAGGGGACGGGTGAGGGTCAGGCTTCGGGTAAGGGTTAGGGTTCGGGTTCGGGCTAGGGTTAGGGTTAGGGGACGGGGACGGTTTAGGGTCCAGGTGAGGGTACGACAACGCTTTAGGGGGAGCGTACGTGTGAGGGCGCGGGTTAGTGTCAGCGTACGGGTTAGGATTAGGGGACGGGTGAGGGTCAGGCTTCGGGGAAGTGTTAGGGTTAGTGTTCGGGCTAGGGTTAGGGTTAGGGGACATGGACGGTTTAGGGACCAGGTGAGGGTACGACAACGCTTTAGGGGGAGCGTACGTGTGAGGGCGCGGGTTAGTGTCAGCGTACGGGTTAGGATTATGGGACGGGTGAGGGTCAGGTTTCGGGGAAGGGTTAGGGTTAGGGTTCGGGCTAGGGTTAGGGTTAGGGGACGGGGACGGTTTAAGGTCAAGGTGAGGGTACGACAACGCTTTAGGGGGAGCGTACGTGTGAGGGCGCGGGTTAGTGTCAGCGTACGGGTTAGGATTAGGGGACGGGTGAGGGTCAGGCTTCGGGGAAGGGTTAGGGTTAGGGTTCGGGCTAGGGTTAGGGTTAGGGGACGGGGACGGTTTAGGGTCCAGGTGAGGGTACGACAACGCTTTAGGGGGAGCGTACGAGTGATGGCGCGGGTTAGTGTCAGCGTACGGGTTAGGATTAGGGGACGGGTGAGGGTCAGGCTTCGGGGAAGGGTTAGGGTTCGGGTTCGGGCTAGGGTTAGGGTTAGGGGACGGGGACGGTTTAGGGTCCAGGTGAGGGTACGACAACGCTTTAGGGGGAGCGTACGTGTGAGGGCGCGGGTTAGTGTCAGCGTACGGGTTAGGATTAGGGGACGGGTGAGGGTCAGGCTTCGGGGAAGGGTTAGGGTTCGGGTTCAGGCTAGGGTTAGGGTTAGGGGACGGGGACGGTTTAGGGTCCAGGTGAGGGTACGACAACGCTTTATGGGGAGCGTACGTGTGAGGGCGCGGGTTAGTGTCAGCGTACGGGTTAGGATTAGGGGACGGGTGAGGGTCAGGCTTCGGGGAAGGGTTAGGGTTAGGGTTCGGGCTAGGTTTAGGGTTAGGGGACATGGACGGTTTAGGGTCCAGGTGAGGGTACGACAACGCTTTAGGGGGAGCGTACGTGTGAGGGCGCGGGTTAGTGTCAGCGTACGGGTTAGGATTAGGGGACGGGTGAGGGTCAGGTTTCGGGGAAGGGTTAGGGTTAGGGTTCGGGCTAGGGTTAGGGTTAGGGGATGGGAACGGTTTAAGGTCCAGGTGAGGGTACGACAACGCTTTAGGGGGAGCGTACGTGTGAGGGCGCGGGGTAGTGTCAGCGTACGGGTTAGGATTAGGGGACGGGTGAGGGTCAGGCTTCGGGGAAGGGTTAGGGTTAGGGTTCGGGCTAGGGTTAGGGTTAGGGGACGGGGACGGTTTAGGGTCCAGGTGAGGGTACGACAACGCTTTAGGTGGAGCGTACGTGTGAGGGCGCGGGTTAGTGTCAGCGTACGGGTTAGGATTAGGGGACGGGTGAGGGTCAGGCTTCGGGGAAGGGTTAGGGTTCGGGTTCGGGCTAGGGTTAGGGTTAGGGAACGGGGACGGTTTAGGGTCCAGGTGAGGGTACGACAACGCTTTAGGGGGAGCGTACGTGTGAGGGCGCGGGTTAGTGTCAGCGTACGGGTTAGGATTAGGGGACGGGTGAGGGTCAGGTTTCGGGGAAGGTTTAGGGTTAGGGTTCGGGCTAGGGTTAGGGTTAGGGGACGGGGACGGTTTAAGGTCCAGGTGAGGGTACGACAACGCTTTAGGGGGAGCGTACGTGTGAGGGCGCGGGTTAGTGTCAGCGTACGGGTTAGGATTAGGGGACGGGTGAGGGTCAGGTTTCGGGGAAGGTTTAGGGTTAGGGTTCGGGCTAGGGTTAGGGTTAGGGGACGGGGACGGTTTAAGGTCCAGGTGAGGGTACGACAACGCTTTAGGGGGAGTGTACGTGTGAGGGCGCGGGTTAGTGTCAGCGTACGGGTTAGGATTAGGGGACGGGTGAGGGTCAGGCTTTGGGGAAGAGTTAGGGTTAGGGTTCGGGCTAGGGTTAGGGTTAGGGGACGGGGACGGTTTAGGGTCCAGGTGAGGGTACGACAACGCTTTAGGGGGAGCGTACGTGTGAGGGCGCGGGTTAGTGTCAGCGTACGGGTTAGGATTAGGGGACGGGTGAGGGTCAGGCTTCGGGGAAGGGTTAGGGTTAGGGTTCTGGCTAGGGTTAGGGTTAGGGGACGGGGACGGTTTAGGGTCCAGGTGAGGGTACGACAACGCTGTAGGGGGAGCGTACGTGTGAGGGCGCGGGTTAGTGTCAGCGTACGGGTTAGGATTAGGGGACGGGTGAGGGTCAGGCTTCGGGGAAGGGTTAGGGTTCGGGTTCGGGCTAGGGTTAGGGTTAGGGGACGGGGACGGTTTAGGGTCCAGGTGAGGGTACGACAACGCTTTACGGGGAGCGTACGTGTGAGGGCGCGGGTTAGTGTCAGCGTACGGGTTTGGATTAGGGGACGAGTGAGGGTCAGGCTTCGGGGAAGGGTTAGGGTTCGGGTTCGGGCTAGGGTTAGGGTTAGGGGATGGGGACGGTTTAGGGTCCAGGTGAGGGTACGACAACGCTTTAGGGGGAGCGTACGTGTGAGGGCGCGGGTTAGTGTCAGCGTACGGGTTAGGATTAGGGGACGGGTGAGGGTCAGGTTTCGGGGAAGGGTTAGGGTTAGGGTTCGGGCTAGGGTTAGGGTTAGGGGATGGGAACGGTTTAAGGTCCAGGTGAGGGTACGACAACGCTTTAGGGGGAGCGTACGTGTGAGGGCGCGGGTTAGTGTCAGCGTATGGGTTAGGATTAGGGGACGGGTGAGGGTCAGGCTTCGGGGAAGGGTTAGGGTTAGGGTTCGGGCTAGGGTTAGGGTTAGGGGACATGGACGGTTTAGGGTCCAGGTGAGGGTACGACAACGCTTTAGGGGGAGCGTACGTGTGAGGGCGCGGGTTAGTGTCAGCGTACGGGTTAGGATTAGGGGACGGGTGAGGGTCAGGTTTCGGGGAATGGTTAGGGTTAGGGTTCGGGCTAGGGTTAGGGTTAGGGGACGGGAACGGTTTAAGGTCCAGGTGAGGGTACGACAACGCTTTAGGGGGAGCGTACGTGTGAGGGCGCGGGTTAGTGTCAGCGTACGGGTTAGGATTAGGGGACGTGTGAGGGTCAGGCTTCGGGGACGGGTTAGGGTTCGGGTTCGCGCTAGGGTTAGGGTTAGGGGACGGGGACGGTTTAGGGTCCAGGTGAGGGTACGACAACGCTTTAGGTGGAGCGTACGTGTGAGGGCGCGGGTTAGTGTCAGCGTACGGGTTAGGATTAGGGGACGGGTGAGGGTCAGGCTTCGGGGAAGGGTTAGGGTTCGGGTTCGCGCTAGGGTTAGGGTTAGGGGACGGGGACGGTTTAGGGTCCAGGTGAGGGTACGACAACGCTTTAGGGGGAACGTACGTGTGAGGGCGCGGGTTAGTGTCAGCGTACGGGTTAGGTTTAGGGGACGGGTGAGGGTCAGGCTTCGGGGAAGGGTTAGGGTTCGGGTTCGGGCTAGGGTTAGGGTTAGGGGACGGGGACGGTTTAGGGTCCAGGTGAGGGTACGACAACGCTGTAGGGGGAGCGTACGTGTGAGGGCGTGGGTTAGTGTCAGCGTACGGGTTAGGATTAGGGGACGGGTGAGGGTAAGGCTTTGGGGAAGGGTTAGGTTTAGGGTTCGGGCTAGGGTTAGGGTTAGGGGACGGGGACGGTTTAGGGTCCAGGTTAGGGTACGACAACGCTTTAGGTGGAGCGTACGTGTGAGGGTGCGGGTTAGTTTCAGCATACGGGTTAGGATTAGGGGACGGGTGAGGGTCAGGCTTCGGGGAAGGGTTAGGGTCCGGTTCGGGCTAGGGTTAGGGTTAGGGGACGGGGACGGTTTAGGGTCCAGGTGAGGGTACGACAACGCTTTAGGGGGAGCGTACGTGTGAGGGCGCGGGTTAGTGTCAGCGTACGGGTTAGGATTAGGGGACGGGTGAGGGTGAGGCTTCGGGGAAGGGTTAGGGTTCGGGTTCGGGCTAGGGTTAGGGTTAGGGGACGGGGACAGTTTAGGGTCCAGGTGAGGGTACGACAACGCTTTAGGGGGAGCGTACGTGTGAGGGCGCGGGTTAGTGTCAGCATACGGGTTAGGATTAGGGGACGGGTGAGGGTCAGGCTTCGGGGAAGGGTTAGGGTTCGGGTTCGGGCTAGGGTTAGGGTTAGGGGACGGGGACGGTTTAGGGTCCAGGTGAGGGTACGACAACGCTGTAGGGGGAGCGTACGTGTGACGGCGCGGGTTAGTGTCAGCGTACGGGTTAGGATTAGGGGACGGGTGAGGGTCAGGCTTCGGGGAAGGTTTAGGGTTCGGGTTCGGGCTAGGGTTAGGGTTAGGGGACGGGGACGGTTTAGGGTCCAGGTGAGGGTACGACAACGCTTTAGGGGGAGCGTACGTGTGAGGGCGCGGGTTAGTGTCAGCGTACGGGTTAGGATTAGGGGACGGGTGAGGGTCAGGCTTCGGGGAAGGTTTAGGGTTCGGGTTCGGGCTAGGGTTAGGGTTAGGGGACGGGGACGGTTTAGGGTCCAGGTGAGGGTACGACAACGCTTTAGGGGGAGCGTACGTGTGAGGGCGCGGGTTAGTGTCAGCGTACGGGTTAGGATTAGGGGACGGGTGAGGGTCAGGCTTCGGGGAAGGGTTAGGGTTAGGGTTCGGGCTAGGGTTAGGGTTAGGGCACGGGGACGGTTTAGGGTCCAGGTGAGGGTACGACAACGCTGTAGGGGGAGCGTACGTGTGAGGGCGCGGGTTAGTGTCAGCGTACGGGTTAGGATTAGGGGACGGGTGAGGGTCAGGCTTCGGGGAAGGTTTAGGGTTCGGGTTCGGGCTAGGGTTAGGGTTAGGGGACGGGGACGGTTTAGGGTCCAGGTGAGGGTACGACAACGCTTTAGGGGGAGCGTACGTGTGAGGGCGCGGGTTAGTGTCAGCGTACGGGTTAGGATTAGGGGACGGGTGAGGGTCAAGCTTCGGGGAAGGGTTAGGGTTCGGGTTCGGGCTAGGGTTAGGGTTAGGGGACGGGGACGGTTTAGGGTCCAGGTGAGGGTACGACAACGCGTTAGGGGGAGCGTACGTGTGAGGGCGCGGGTTAGTGTCAGCGTACGGGTTAGGATTAGGGGACGTGTGAGGGTCAGGCTTCGGGGAAGGGTTAGGGTTCGGGTTCGGGCTAGGGTTAGGGTTAGGGGACGGGGACGGTTTAGGGTCCAGGTGAGGGTACGACAACGCTTTAGGGGGAGCGTACGTGTGAGGGCGCGGGTTAGTGTCAGCGTACGGGTTAGGATTAGGGGACGGGTGAGGGTCAGGCTTCGGGGAAGGGTTAGGGTTCGGGTTCGGGCTAGGGTTAGGGTTAGGGGACGGGGACGGTTTAGGGTCCAGGTGAGGGTACGACAACGCTTTAGGGGGAGCGTACGTGTGAGGGCGCGGGTTAGTGTCAGCGTACGGGTTAGGATTAGGGGACGGGTGAGGGTCAGGCTTCGGGGAAGGGTTAGGGTTCGGGTTCGGGCTAGGGTTAGGGTTAGGGGACGGGGACGGTTTAGGGTCCAGGTGAGGGTACGACAACGCTTTACGGGGAGCGTACGTGTGAGGGCGCGGGTTAGTGTCAGCGTACGGGTTAGGATTAGGGGACGGGTGAGGGTCAGGCTTCGGGGAAGGGTTAGGGTTCGGGTTCGGGCTAGGGTTAGGGTTAGGGGACGGGGACGGTTTAGGGTCCAGGTGAGGGTACGACAACGCTTTAGGGGGAGCGTACGTGTGAGGGCGCGGGTTAGTGTCAGCGTACGGGTTAGGATTAGGGGACGGGTGAGGGTCAGGCTTCGGGGAAGGGTTAGGGTTCGGGTTCGGGCTAGGGTTAGGGTTAGGGGACGGGGACGGTTTAGGGTCCAGGTGAGGGTACGACAACGCTTTAGGGGGAGCGTACGTGTGAGGGCGCGGGTTAGTGTCAGCGTACGGGTTAGGATTAGGGGACGGGTGAGGGTCAGGCTTCGGGGAAGGGTTAGGGTTCGGGTTCGGGCTAGGGTTAGGGTTAGGGGACGGGGACGGTTTAGGGTCCAGGTGAGGGTACGACAACGCTTTACGGGGAGCGTACGTGTGAGGGCGCGGGTTAGTGTCAGCGTACGGGTTAGGATTAGGGGACGGGTGAGGGTCAGGCTTCGGGGATGGGTTAGGGTTCGGGTTCGGGCTAGGGTTAGGGTTAGGGGACGGGGACGGTTTAGGGTCCAGGTGAGGGTACGACAACGCTTTAGGGGGAGCGTACGTGTGAGGGCGCGGGTTAGTGTCAGCGTACGGGTTAGGATTAGGGGACGGGTGAGGGTCAGGCTTCGGGGAAGGGTTAGGGTTCGGGTTCGAGCTAGGGTTAGGGTTAGGGGACGGGGACGGTTTAGGGTCCAGGTGAGGGTACGACAACGCTTTAGGGGGAGCGTACGTGTGAGGGCGCGGGTTAGTGTCAGCATACGGGTTAGGATTAGGGGACGGGTGAGGGTCAGGCTTCGGGGAAGGGTTAGGGTTAGGGTTCGGGCTAGGTTTAGGGTTAGGGGACGGGGACAGTTTAGGGTCCAGGTGAGGGTACGACAACGCTTTAGGGGGAGCGTACGTGTGAGGGCGCGGGTTAGTGTCAGCGTACGGGTTAGGATCAGGGGACGGTTGAGGGTCAGGTTTCGGGGAAGGTTTAGGGTTAGGGTTCGGGCTAGGGTTAGGGTTAGGGGACGGGGACGGTTTAAGGTCCAGGTGAGGGTACGACAACGCTTTAGGGGGAGTGTACGTGTGAGGGCGCGGGTTAGTGTCAGCGTACGGGTTAGGATTAGGGGACGGGTGAGGGTCAGGCTTTGGGGAAGAGTTAGGGTTAGGGTTCGGGCTAGGGTTAGGGTTAGGGGACGGGGACGGTTTAGGGTCCAGGTGAGGGTACGACAACGCTTTACGGGGAGCGTACGTGTGAGGGCGCGGGTTAGTGTCAGCGTACGGGTTAGGATTAGGGGACGGGTGATGGTCAGGCTTCGGGGAAGGGTTAGGGTTAGGGTTCGGGCTAGGTTTAGGGTTAGGGGACATGGACGGTTTAGGGTCCAGGTGAGGGTACGACAACGCTTTAGGGGGAGCGTACGTGTGAGGGCGCGGGTTAGTGTCAGCGTACGGGTTAGGATTAGGGGACGGGTGAGGGTCAGGTTTCGGGGAAGGGTTAGGGTTAGGGTTCGGGCTAGGGTTAGGGTTAGGGGATGGGAACGGTTTAAGGTCCAGGTGAGGGTACGACAACGCTTTAGGGGGAGCGTACGTGTGAGGGCGCGGGGTAGTGTCAGCGTACGGGTTAGGATTAGGGGACGGGTGAGGGTCAGGCTTCGGGGAAGGGTTAGGGTTAGGGTTCGGGCTAGGGTTAGGGTTAGGGGACGGGGACGGTTTAGGGTCCAGGTGAGGGTACGACAACGCTTTAGGTGGAGCGTACGTGTGAGGGCGCGGGTTAGTGTCAGCGTACGGGTTAGGATTAGGGGACGGGTGAGGGTCAGGCTTCGGGGAAGGGTTAGGGTTCGGGTTCGGGCTAGGGTTAGGGTTAGGGAACGGGGACAGTTTAGGGTCCAGGTGAGGGTACGACAACGCTTTAGGGGGAGCGTACGTGTGAGGGCGCGGGTTAGTGTCAGCGTACGGGTTAGGATTAGGGGACGGGTGAGGGTCAGGCTTCGGGGAAGGGTTAGGGTTCGGGTTCAGGCTAGGGTTAGGGTTAGGGGACGGGGACGGTTTAGGGTCCAGGTGAGGGTACGACAACGCTTTACGGGGAGCGTACGTGTGAGGGCGCGGGTTAGTGTCAGCGTACGGGTTAGGATTAGGGGACGGGTGAGGGTCAGGTTTCGGGGAAGGTTTAGGGTTAGGGTTCGGGCTAGGGTTAGGGTTAGGGGACGGGGACGGTTTAGGGTCCAGGTGAGGGTACGACAACGCTTTAGGGGGAGCGTACGTGTGAGGGCGCGGGTTAGTGTCAGCGTACGGGTTAGGATTAGGGGACGGGTGAGGGTCAGGCTTCGGGGAAGGGTTAGGGTTAGGGTTCGGGCTAGGGTTAGGGTTAGGGGACGGGGACGGTTTAGGGTCCAGGTGAGGGTACGACAACGCTTTAGGGGGAGCGTACGTGTGAGGGCGCGGGTTAGTGTCAGCGTACGGGTTAGGATTAGGGGACGGGTGAGGGTCAGGCTTCGGGGAAGGGTTAGGGTTCGGGTTCGGGCTAGGGTTAGTGTTAGGGGACGGGGACGGTTTAGGGTCCAGGTGAGGGTACGACAACGCTTTAGGGGGAGCCTACGTGTGAGGGCGCAGGTTAGTGTCAGCGTACGGTTTAGGATTAGGGGACGGGTGAGGGTCAGGCTTCGGGGAAGGGTTAGGGTTCGGGTTCGGGCTAGGGTTAGGGTTAGGGGACGGGGACGGTTTAGGGTCCAGGTGAGGGTACGACAACGCTTTAGGGGGAGCGTACGTGTGAGGGCGCGGGTTAGTGTCAGCGTACGGGTTAGGATTAGGGGACGGGTGAGGGTCAGGCTTCGGGGAAGTGTTAGGGTTAGTGTTCGGGCTAGGGTTAGGGTTAGGGGACATGGACGGTTTAGGGACCAGGTGAGGGTACGACAACGCTTTAGGGGGAGCGTACGTGTGAGGGCGCGGGTTAGTGTCAGCGTACGGGTTAGGATTATGGGACGGGTGAGGGTCAGGTTTCGGGGAAGGGTTAGGGTTAGGGTTCGGGCTAGGGTTAGGGTTAGGGGACGGGGACGGTTTAAGGTCAAGGTGAGGGTACGACAACGCTTTAGGGGGAGCGTACGTGTGAGGGCGCGGGTTAGTGTCAGCGTACGGGTTAGGATTAGGGGACGGGTGAGGGTCAGGCTTCGGGGAAGGGTTAGGGTTAGGGTTCGGGCTAGGGTTAGGGTTAGGGGACGGGGACGGTTTAGGGTCCAGGTGAGGGTACGACAACGCTTTAGGGGGAGCGTACGAGTGATGGCGCGGGTTAGTGTCAGCGTACGGGTTAGGATTAGGGGACGGGTGAGGGTCAGGCTTCGGGGAAGGGTTAGGGTTCGGGTTCGGGCTAGGGTTAGGGTTAGGGGACGGGGACGGTTTAGGGTCCAGGTGAGGGTACGACAACGCTTTAGGGGGAGCGTACGTGTGAGGGCGCGGGTTAGTGTCAGCGTACGGGTTAGGATTAGGGGACGGGTGAGGGTCAGGCTTCGGGGAAGGGTTAGGGTTCGGGTTCAGGCTAGGGTTAGGGTTAGGGGACGGGGACGGTTTAGGGTCCAGGTGAGGGTACGACAACGCTTTACGGGGAGCGTACGTGTGAGGGCGCGGGTTAGTGTCAGCGTACGGGTTAGGATTAGGGGACGGGTGAGGGTCAGGCTTCGGGGAAGGGTTAGGGTTAGGGTTCGGGCTAGGTTTAGGGTTAGGGGACATGGACGGTTTAGGGTCCAGGTGAGGGTACGACAACGCTTTAGGGGGAGCGTACGTGTGAGGGCGCGGGTTAGTGTCAGCGTACGGGTTAGGATTAGGGGACGGGTGAGGGTCAGGTTTCGGGGAAGGGTTAGGGTTAGGGTTCGGGCTAGGGTTAGGGTTAGGGGATGGGAACGGTTTAAGGTCCAGGTGAGGGTACGACAACGCTTTAGGGGGAGCGTACGTGTGAGGGCGCGGGGTAGTGTCAGCGTACGGGTTAGGATTAGGGGACGGGTGAGGGTCAGGCTTCGGGGAAGGGTTAGGGTTAGGGTTCGGGCTAGGGTTAGGGTTAGGGGACGGGGACGGTTTAGGGTCCAGGTGAGGGTACGACAACGCTTTAGGTGGAGCGTACGTGTGAGGGCGCGGGTTAGTGTCAGCGTACGGGTTAGGATTAGGGGACGGGTGAGGGTCAGGCTTCGGGGAAGGGTTAGGGTTCGGGTTCGGGCTAGGGTTAGGGTTAGGGAACGGGGACGGTTTAGGGTCCAGGTGAGGGTACGACAACGCTTTAGGGGGAGCGTACGTGTGAGGGCGCGGGTTAGTGTCAGCGTACGGGTTAGGATTAGGGGACGGGTGAGGGTCAGGTTTCGGGGAAGGTTTAGGGTTAGGGTTCGGGCTAGGGTTAGGGTTAGGGGACGGGGACGGTTTAAGGTCCAGGTGAGGGTACGACAACGCTTTAGGGGGAGCGTACGTGTGAGGGCGCGGGTTAGTGTCAGCGTACGGGTTAGGATTAGGGGACGGGTGAGGGTCAGGTTTCGGGGAAGGTTTAGGGTTCGGGTTCGGGCTAGGGTTAGGGTTAGGGGACGGGGACGGTTTAAGGTCCAGGTGAGGGTACGACAACGCTTTAGGGGGAGTGTACGTGTGAGGGCGCGGGTTAGTGTCAGCGTACGGGTTAGGATTAGGGGACGGGTGAGGGTCAGGCTTTGGGGAAGAGTTAGGGTTAGGGTTCGGGCTAGGGTTAGGGTTAGGGGACGGGGACGGTTTAGGGTCCAGGTGAGGGTACGACAACGCTTTAGGGGGAGCGTACGTGTGAGGGCGCGGGTTAGTGTCAGCGTACGGGTTAGGATTAGGGGACGGGTGAGGGTCAGGCTTCGGGGAAGGGTTAGGGTTAGGGTTCTGGCTAGGGTTAGGGTTAGGGGACGGGGACGGTTTAGGGTCCAGGTGAGGGTACGACAACGCTGTAGGGGGAGCGTACGTGTGAGGGCGCGGGTTAGTGTCAGCGTACGGGTTAGGATTAGGGGACGGGTGAGGGTCAGGCTTCGGGGAAGGGTTAGGGTTCGGGTTCGGGCTAGGGTTAGGGTTAGGGGACGGGGACGGTTTAGGGTCCAGGTGAGGGTACGACAACGCTTTACGGGGAGCGTACGTGTGAGGGCGCGGGTTAGTGTCAGCGTACGGGTTTGGATTAGGGGACGAGTGAGGGTCAGGCTTCGGGGAAGGGTTAGGGTTCGGGTTCGGGCTAGGGTTAGGGTTAGGGGATGGGGACGGTTTAGGGTCCAGGTGAGGGTACGACAACGCTTTAGGGGGAGCGTACGTGTGAGGGCGCGGGTTAGTGTCAGCGTACGGGTTAGGATTAGGGGACGGGTGAGGGTCAGGTTTCGGGGAAGGGTTAGGGTTAGGGTTCGGGCTAGGGTTAGGGTTAGGGGATGGGAACGGTTTAAGGTCCAGGTGAGGGTACGACAACGCTTTAGGGGGAGCGTACGTGTGAGGGCGCGGGGTAGTGTCAGCGTACGGGTTAGGATTAGGGGACGGGTGAGGGTCAGGCTTCGGGGAAGGGTTAGGGTTAGGGTTCGGGCTAGGGTTAGGGTTAGGGGACGGGGACGGTTTAGGGTCCAGGTGAGGGTACGACAACGCTTTAGGTGGAGCGTACGTGTGAGGGCGCGGGTTAGTGTCAGCGTACGGGTTAGGATTAGGGGACGGGTGAGGGTCAGGCTTCGGGGAAGGGTTAGGGTTCGGGTTCGGGCTAGGGTTAGGGTTAGGGAACGGGGACAGTTTAGGGTCCAGGTGAGGGTACGACAACGCTTTAGGGGGAGCGTACGTGTGAGGGCGCGGGTTAGTGTCAGCGTACGGGTTAGGATTAGGGGACGGGTGAGGGTCAGGCTTCGGGGAAGGGTTAGGGTTCGGGTTCGGGCTAGGGTTAGGGTTAGGGGACGGGGACGGTTTAGGGTCCAGGTGAGGGTACGACAACGCTTTACGGGGAGCGTACGTGTGAGGGCGCGGGTTAGTGTCAGCGTACGGGTTAGGATTAGGGGACGGGTGAGGGTCAGGCTTCGGGGATGGTTTAGGGTTCGGGTTCGGGGTAGGGTTAGGGTTAGGGGACGGGGACGGTTTACGGTCCAGGTGAGGGTACGACAACGCTTTAGGGGGAGCGTACGTGTGAGGGCGCGGGTTAGTGTCAGCGTACGGGTTAGGATTAGGGGACGGGTGAGGGTCAGGCTTCGGGGAAGGGTTAGGGTTCGGGTTCGAGCTAGGGTTAGGGTTAGGGGACGGGGACGGTTTAGGGTCCAGGTGAGGGTACGACAACGCTTTAGGGGGAGCGTACGTGTGAGGGCGCGGGTTAGTGTCAGCGTACGGGTTAGGATTAGGGGACGGGTGAGGGTCAGGCTTCGGGGAAGGGTTAGGGTTAGGGTTCGGGCTAGGTTTAGGGTTAGGGGACGGGGACAGTTTAGGGTCCAGGTGAGGGTACGACAACGCTTTAGGGGGAGCGTACGTGTGAGGGCGCGGGTTAGTGTCAGCGTACGGGTTAGGATTAGGGGACGGGTGAGGGTCAGGTTTCGGGGAAGGTTTAGGGTTAGGGTTCGGGCTAGGGTTAGGGTTAGGGGACGGGGACCGTTTAAGGTCCAGGTGAGGGTACGACAACGCTTTAGGGGGAGTGTACGTGTGAGGGCGCGGGTTAGTGTCAGCGTACGGGTTAGGATTAGGGGACGGGTGAGGGTCAGGCTTTGGGGAAGAGTTAGGGTTAGGGTTCTGGCTAGGGTTAGGGTTAGGGGACGGGGACGGTTTAGGGTCAAGGTGAGGGTACGACAACGCTTTAGGGGGAGCGTACGTGTGAGGGCGCGGGTTAGTGTCAGCGTACGGGTTAGGATTAGGGGACGGGTGAGGGTCAGGCTTCGGGGAAGGGTTAGGGTTCGGGTTCGGGCTAGGGTTAGGGTTAGGGGACGGGGACGGTTTAGGGTCCAGGTGAGGGTACGACAACGCTTTACGGGGAGCGTACGTGTGAGGGCGCGGGTTAGTGTCAGCGTACGGGTTAGGATTAGGGGACGAGTGAGGGTCAGGCTTCGGGGAAGGGTTAGGGTTCGGGTTCGGGCTAGGGTTAGGGTTAGGGGACGGGGACGGTTTAGGGTCCAGGTGAGGGTACGACAACGCTTTAGGGGGAGCGTACGTGTGAGGGCGCGGGTTAGTGTCAGCGTACGGGTTAGGATTAGGGGACGGGTGAGGGTCAGGCTTCGGGGAAGGGTTAGGGTTCGGGTTCGGGCTAGGGATAGGGTTAGGGGACGGGGACGGTTTAGGGTCCAGGTGAGGGTACGACAACGCTGTAGGGGGAGCGTACGTGTGAGGGCGCGGGTTAGTGTCAGCGTACGGGTTAGGATTAGGGGACGGGTGAGGGTCAGGCTTCGGGGAAGGGTTAGGGTTCGGGTTCGGGCTAGGGTTAGGGTTAGGGGACGGGGACGGTTTAGGGTCCAGGTGAGGGTACGACAACGCTTTACGGGGAGCGTACGTGTGAGGGCGCGGGTTAGTGTCAGCGTACGGGTTTGGATTAGGGGACGAGTGAGGGTCAGGCTTCGGGGAAGGGTTAGGGTTCGGGTTCGGGCTAGGGTTAGGGTTAGGGGATGGGGACGGTTTAGGGTCCAGGTGAGGGTACGACAACGCTTTAGGGGGAGCGTACGTGTGAGGGCGCGGGTTAGTGTCAGCGTACGGGTTAGGATTAGGGGACGGGTGAGGGTCAGGTTTCGGGGAAGGGTTAGGGTTAGGGTTCGGGCTAGGGTTAGGGTTAGGGGATGGGAACGGTTTAAGGTCCAGTTGAGGGTACGACAACGCTTTAGGGGGAGCGTACGTGTGAGGGCGCGGGGTAGTGTCAGCGTACGGGTTAGGATTAGGGGACGGGTGAGGGTCAGGCTTCGGGGAAGGGTTAGGGTTAGGGTTCGGGCTAGGGTTAGGGTTAGGGGACGGGGACGGTTTAGGGTCCAGGTGAGGGTACGACAACGCTTTAGGTGGAGCGTACGTGTGAGGGCGCGGGTTAGTGTCAGCGTACGGGTTAGGATTAGGGGACGGGTGAGGGTCAGGCTTCGGGGAAGGGTTAGGGTTCGGGTTCGGGCTAGGGTTAGGGTTAGGGAACGGGGACAGTTTAGGGTCCAGGTGAGGGTACGACAACGCTTTAGGGGGAGCGTACGTGTGAGGGCGCGGGTTAGTGTCAGCGTACGGGTTAGGATTAGGGGACGGGTGAGGGTCAGGCTTCGGGGAAGGGTTAGGGTTCGGGTTCGGGCTAGGGTTAGGGTTAGGGGACGGGGACGGTTTAGGGTCCAGGTGAGGGTACGACAACGCTTTACGGGGAGCGTACGTGTGAGGGCGCGGGTTAGTGTCAGCGTACGGGTTAGGATTAGGGGACGGGTGAGGGTCAGGCTTCGGGGATGGTTTAGGGTTCGGGTTCGGGGTAGGGTTAGGGTTAGGGGACGGGGACGGTTTACGGTCCAGGTGAGGGTACGACAACGCTTTAGGGGGAGCGTACGTGTGAGGGCGCGGGTTAGTGTCAGCGTACGGGTTAGGATTAGGGGACGGGTGAGGGTCAGGCTTCGGGGAAGGGTTAGGGTTCGGGTTCGAGCTAGGGTTAGGGTTAGGGGACGGGGACGGTTTAGGGTCCAGGTGAGGGTACGACAACGCTTTAGGGGGAGCGTACGTGTGAGGGCGCGGGTTAGTGTCAGCGTACGGGTTAGGATTAGGGGACGGGTGAGGGTCAGGCTTCGGGGAAGGGTTAGGGTTAGGGTTCGGGCTAGGTTTAGGGTTAGGGGACGGGGACAGTTTAGGGTCCAGGTGAGGGTACGACAACGCTTTAGGGGGAGCGTACGTGTGAGGGCGCGGGTTAGTGTCAGCGTACGGGTTAGGATTAGGGGACGGGTGAGGGTCAGGTTTCGGGGAAGGTTTAGGGTTAGGGTTCGGGCTAGGGTTAGGGTTAGGGGACGGGGACCGTTTAAGGTCCAGGTGAGGGTACGACAACGCTTTAGGGGGAGTGTACGTGTGAGGGCGCGGGTTAGTGTCAGCGTACGGGTTAGGATTAGGGGACGGGTGAGGGTCAGGCTTTGGGGAAGAGTTAGGGTTAGGGTTCTGGCTAGGGTTAGGGTTAGGGGACGGGGACGGTTTAGGGTCAAGGTGAGGGTACGACAACGCTTTAGGGGGAGCGTACGTGTGAGGGCGCGGGTTAGTGTCAGCGTACGGGTTAGGATTAGGGGACGGGTGAGGGTCAGGCTTCGGGGAAGGGTTAGGGTTCGGGTTCGGGCTAGGGTTAGGGTTAGGGGACGGGGACGGTTTAGGGTCCAGGTGAGGGTACGACAACGCTTTACGGGGAGCGTACGTGTGAGGGCGCGGGTTAGTGTCAGCGTACGGGTTAGGATTAGGGGACGAGTGAGGGTCAGGCTTCGGGGAAGGGTTAGGGTTCGGGTTCGGGCTAGGGTTAGGGTTAGGGGACGGGGACGGTTTAGGGTCCAGGTGAGGGTACGACAACGCTTTAGGGGGAGCGTACGTGTTAGGGCGCGGGTTAGTGTCAGCGTACGGGTTAGGATTAGGGGACGGGTGAGGGTCAGGCTTCGGGGAAGGGTTAGGGTTCGGGTTCGGGCTAGGGATAGGGTTAGGGGACGGGGACGGTTTAGGGTCCAGGTGAGGGTACGACAACGCTTTAGGGGGAGCGTACGTGTGAGGGCGCGGGTTAGTGTCAGCGTACGGGTTAGGATTAGGGGACGGGTGAGGGTCAGGCTTCGGGGAAGGGTTAGGGTTCGGGTTCGGTCTAGGGTTAGGGTTAGGGGACGGGGACGGTTTAGGGTCCAGGTGAGGGTACGACAACGCTTTAGGGGGAGCGTACGTGTGAGGGCGCGGGTTAGTGTCAGCGTACGGGTTAGGATTAGGGGACGGGTGAGGGTCAGGCTTCGGGGAAGGGTTAGCGTTCGGGTTCGGGCTAGGGTTAGGGTTAGGGGACGGGGACGGTTTAGGGTCCAGGTGAGGGTACGACAACGCTTTAGGGGGAGCGTACGTGTGAGGGCGCGGGTTAGTGTCAGCGTACGGGTTAGGATTAGGGGACGGGTGAGGGTCAGGCTTCGGGGAAGGGTTAGGGTTCGGGTTCAGGCTAGGGTTAGGGTTAGGGGACGGGGACGGTTTAGGGTCCAGGTGAGGGTACGACAACGCTTTACGGGGAGCGTACGTGTGAGGGCGCGGGTTAGTGTCAGCGTACGGGTTAGGATTAGGGGACGGGTGAGGGTCAGGTTTCGGGGAAGGGTTAGGGTTAGGGTTCGGGCTAGGGTTAGGGTTAGGGGACGGGGACGGTTTAGGGTCCAGGTGAGGGTACGACAACGCTTTAGGGGGAGCGTACGTGTGAGGGCGCGGGTTAGTGTCAGCGTACGGGTTAGGATTAGGGGACGGGTGAGGGTCAGGCTTCGGGGAAGGGTTAGGGTTAGGGTTCGGGCTAGGGTTAGGGTTAGGGGACGGGGACGGTTTAGGGTCCAGGTGAGGGTACGACAACGCTTTAGGGGGAGCGTACGTGTGAGGGCGCGGGTTAGTGTCAGCGTACGGGTTAGGATTAGGGGACGGGTGAGGGTCAGGCTTCGGGGAAGGGTTAGGGTTCGGGTTCGGGCTAGGGTTAGGGTTAGGGGACGGGGACGGTTTAGGGTCCAGGTGAGGGTACGACAACGCTTTAGGGGGAGCGTACGTGTGAGGGCGCAGGTTAGTGTCAGCGTACGGGTTAGGATTAGGGGACGGGTGAGGGTCAGGCTTCGGGGAAGGGTTAGGGTTCGGGTTCGGGCTAGGGTTAGGGTTAGGGAACGGGGACGGTTTAGGGTCCAGGTGAGGGTACGACAACGCTTTAGGGGGAGCGTACGTGTGAGGGCGCGGCTTAGTGTCAGCGTACGGGTTAGGATTAGGGGACGGGTGAGGGTCAGGCTTCGGGGAAGTGTTAGGGTTCGGGTTCGGGCTAGGGTTAGGGTTAGGGGACGGGGACGGTTTTGGGTCCAGGTGAGGGTACGACAACGCTTTAGGGGGAGCGTACGTGTGAGGGCACGGGTTAGTGTCAGCGTACGGGTTAGGATTAGGGGACGGGTGAGGATCAGGCTTCGGGGAAGGGTTAGGGTCCGGGTTCGGGCTAGGGTTAGGGTTAGGGGACGGGGACGGTTTAGGGTCCAGGTGAGGGTATGACAACGCTTTAGGGGGAGCGTACGTGTGAGGGCGCAGGTTAGTGTCAGCGTACGGGTTAGGATTAGGGGTCGGGTGAGGGTCAGGCTTCGGGGAAGGGTTAGGGTTCGGGTTCGGGCTAGGGTTAGGGTTAGGGGACGGGGACGGTTTAGGGTCGAGGTGAGGGTACGACAACGCTGTAGGGGGAGCGTACGTGTGAGGGCGCGGGTTAGTGTCAGCGTACGGGTTAGGATTAGGGGACGGGTGAGGGTCAGGCTTCGGGGAAGTATTAGGGTTAGGGTTCGGGCTAGGGTTAGGGTTAGGGGACGGGGACGGTTTAGGGTCCAGGTGAGGGTACGACAACGCTTTAGGGGGAGCATACGTGTGAGGGCGCGGGTTAGTGTCAGCGTACGGGTTAGGATTAGGGGACGGGTGAGGGTCAGGCTTCGGGGAAGGGTTAGGGTTAGGGTTCGGGCTAGGGTTAGGGTTAGGGGACGGGGATGGTTTAGGGTCCAGGTGAGGGTACGACAACGCTTTAGGGGGAGCGTACGTGTGAGGGCGCGGGTTAGTGTCAGCGTACGGGTTAGGATTAGGGGATGGGTGAGGGTCAGGCTTCGGGGAAGGGTTAGGGTTCGGGTTCGGGCTAGGGTTAGGGTTAGGGGACGGGGACGGTTTAGGGTCCAGGTGAGGGTACGACAACGCTTTAGGGGGAGCTTACGTGTGAGGGCGCGGGTTAGTGTCAGCGTACGGGTTAGGATTAGGGGACGGGTGAGTGTCAGGCTTCGGGGAAGGGTTAGGGTTAGGGTTCGGGCTAGGGTTAGGGTTAGGGGACGGGGACGGTTTAGGGTCCATGTGAGGGTACGACAACGCTTTAGGGGGAGCGTACGTGTGAGGGCGCGGGTTAGTGTCAGCGTACGGGTTAGGATTAGGGTACGGGTGAGGGTCAGGCTTCGGGGAAGGGTTAGGGTTCGGGTTCGGGCTAGGGTTAGGGTTAGGGGACGGGGACGGTTTAGGTTCCAGGTGAGGGTACGACAACGCTTTAGGGGGAGCGTACGTGTGAGGGCGCGGGTTAGTGTCAGCGTACGGGTTAGGATTAGGGGACGGGTGAGGGTCAGGCTTCGGGGAAGGGTTAGGGTTCGGGTTCGGGCTAGGGTTAGGGTTAGGGGACGGGACGGTTTAGGGTCCAGGTGAGGGTACGACAACGCTTTAGGGGGAGCGTACGTGTGAGGGCGCGCGTTAGTGTCAGCGTACGGGTTAGGATTAGGGGACGGGTGAGGGTCAGGCTTCGGGGAAGAGTTAGGGTTAGGGTTCGGGCTAGGGTTAGGGTTAGGGGACGGGGACGGTTTAGGGTCCAGGTGAGGGTACGACAACGCTTTAGGGGGAGCGTACGTGTGAGGGCGCGGGTTAGTCTCAGCGTACGGGTTAGGATTAGGGGACGGGTGAGGGTCAGGCTTCGGGGAAGGGTTAGGGTTCGGGTTCGGGCTAGGGTTAGTGTTAGGGGACGGGGACGGTTTAGGGTCCAGGTGAGGGTACGACAACGCTTTAGGGGGAGCGTACGTGTGAGGGCGCGGGTTAGTGTCAGCGTACGGGTTAGGATTAGGGGACGGGTGAGGGTCAGGCTTCGGGGAAGGGTTAGGGTCCGGGTTCGGGCTAGGGTTAGGGTTAGGGGACGGGGACGGTTTAGGGTCCAGGTAAGGGTACGACAACGCTGTAGGGGGAGCGTACGTGTGAGGGCGCGGGTTAGTGTCAGCGTACGGGTTAGGATTAGGGGACGGGTGAGGGTCAGGCTTCGGGGAAGAGTTAGGGTTAGGGTTCGGGCTAGGGTTAGGGTTAGGGGACGGGGACGGTTTAGGGTCCAGGTGAGGGTACGACAACGCTTTAGGGGGAGCGTACGTGTGAGGGCGCGGGTTAGTCTCAGCGTACGGGTTAGGATTAGGGGACGGGTGAGGGTCAGGCTTCGGGGAAGGGTTAGGGTTCGGGTTCGGGCTAGGGTTAGTGTTAGGGGACGGGGACGGTTTAGGGTCCAGGTGAGGGTACGACAACGCTTTAGGGGGAGCGTACGTGTGAGGGCGCGGGTTAGTGTCAGCGTACGGGTTAGGATTAGGGGACGGGTGAGGGTCAGGCTTCGGGGAAGGGTTAGGGTCCGGGTTCGGGCTAGGGTTAGGGTTAGGGGACGGGGACGGTTTAGGGTCCAGGTGAGGGTACGACAACGCTGTAGGGGGAGCGTACGTGTGAGGGCGCGGGTTAGTGTCAGCGTACGGGTTAGGATTAGGGGACGGGTGAGTGTCAGGCTTCGGGGAAGGGTTAGGGTTCGGGTTCGGGCTAGGGTTAGGGTTAGGGGACGGGGACGGTTTAGGGTCCAGGTGAGGGTACAACAACGCTTTAGGGGGAGCGTACGTGTGAGGGCGCGGGTTAGTCTCAGCGTACGGGTTAGGATTAGGGGACGGGTGAGGGTCAGGCTTCGGGGAAGGGTTAGGGTTAGGGTTCGGGCTAGGGTTAGGGTTAGGGGACGGGGACGGTTTAGGGTCCAGGTGAGGGTACGACAACGCTTTAGGGGGAGCTTACGTGTGAGGGCGCGGGTTAGTGTCAGCGTACGGGTTAGGATTAGGGGACGGGTGAGGGTCAGGCTTCGGGGAAGGGTTAGGGTCAGGGTTCGGGCTAGGGTTAGGGTTAGGGGACGGGGACGGTTTAGGGTCCAGGTGAGGGTACGACAACGCTGTAGGGGGAGCGTACGTGTGATGACGCGGGTTAGTGTCAGCGTACGGGTTAGGATTAGGGGATGGGTGAGGGTCAGGCTTCGGGGAAGGGTTAGGGTTAGGGTTCGGGCTAGGGTTAGGGTTAGGGGACGGGGACGGTTTAGCGTCCAGGTGAGGGTACGACAACGCTTTAGGGGGAGCGTACGTGTGAGGGCGCGGGTTAGTGTCAGCGTACGGGTTAGGATTAGGGGACGGGTGAGGGTCAGGCTTCGGGGAAGGGTTAGGGTTAGGGTTCGGGCTAGAGTTACGGTTAGGGGACGGGGACGGTTTAGGGTCCAGGTGAGGGTACGACAACGCTGTAGGGGGAGCGTACGTGTGAGGGTGCGGGTTAGTGTCAGCGTACGGGTTAGGATTAGGGGACGGGTGAGGGTCAGGCTTCGGGGAAGGGTTAGGGTTCGGGTTCGGGCTAGGGTTAGGGTTAGGGGACGGGGACGGTTTAGGGTCTAAGTGAGGGTACGACAACGCTTTAGGGGGAGCGTACGTGTGAGGGCGCGGGTTAGTGTCAGCGTACGGGTTAGGATTAGGGGACGGGTGAGGGTCAGGCTTCGGGGAAGGGTTAGGTTCCGGGTTCGGGCTAGGGTTAGGGTTAGGGGACGGGGACGGTTTAGGATCCAGGTGAGTGTACGACAACGGTTTAGGGGGAGCGTACGTGTGAGGGCGCGGGTTAGTGTCAGCGTACGGGTTAGGATTAGGGGACGGGTGAGGGTCAGGCTTCGGGGAAGGGTTAGGGTTCGGGTTCGGGCTAGGGTTAGGGTTAGGGGACGGGGACGGTTTAGGGTCCAGGTGAGGGTACGACAACGCTGTAGGGGGAGCGTACGTGTGAGGGCGCGGGTTAGTGTCAGCGTACGGGTTAGGATTAGGGGACGGGTGAGGGTCAGGCTTCGGGGAAGGGTTAGGGTTAGGGTTCGGGCTAGGGTTAGGGTTAGGGGACGGGGACGGTTTAGGGTCCAGGTGAGGGTACGACAACGCTTTAGGGGGAGCGTACGTGTGAGGGCGCGGGTTAGTGTCAGCGTACGGGTTAGGATTAGGGGACGGGTGAGGGTCAGGCTTCGGGGAAGGGTTAGGGTTCGGGTTCGGGCTAGGGTTAGGGTTAGGGGACGGGGACGGTTTAGGGTCCAGGTGAGGGTACGACAACGCTGTAGGGGGAGCGTACGTGTGAGGGCGCGGGTTAGTGTCAGGGTACGGGTTAGGATTAGGGGATGGGTGAGGGTCAGGCTTCGGGGAAGGGTTAGGGTCCAGGTTCGGGCTAGGGTTAGGGTTAGGGGACGGGGACGGTTTAGCGTCCAGGTGAGGGTACGACAACGCTTTAGGGGGAGCGTACGTGTAAGGGCGCGGGTTAGTGTCAGCGTACGGGTTAGGATTAGGGGACGGGTGAGGGTCAGGCTTCGGGGAAGGGTTAGGGTTAGGATTCGGGCTAGGGTTAGGGTTAGGGGACGGGGACGGTTTAGGGTCCAGGTGAGGGTACGACAACGCTGTAGGGGGAGCGTACGTGTGAGGGCGCGGGTTTGTGTCAGCGTACGGGTTAGGATTAGGGGACGGGTGAGGGTCAGGCTTCGGGGAAGGGTTAGGGTTCGGGTTCGGGCTAGGGTTAGGGTTAGGGTACGGGGACGGTTTAGGGTCCAAGTGAGGGTACGACAACGCTTTAGGGGGAGCGTACGTGTGAGGGCGCGGGTTTGTGTCAGCGTACGGGTTAGCATTAGGGGATGGGTGAGGGTCAGGCTTCGGGGAAGTGTTAGGGTCCGGGTTCGGGCTAGGGTTAGGGTTAGGGGACGGGGACGGTTTAGGGTCTAGGTGAGGGTACGACAACGCTTTAGGGGAGCGTACGTGTGAGGGCGCGGGTTAGTGTCAGCGTACGGGTTAGGATTAGGGGACGGGTGAGGGTCAGGCTTCGGGGAAGGGTTAGGGTCCGGGTTCGGGCTAGGGTTAGGGTTAGGGGACGGGGACGGTTTAGGGTCCAGGTGAGGGTACGACAACGCTTTAGGGGGAGCGTACGTGTGAGGGCGTGGGTTAGTGTCAGCGTACAGGTTAGGATTAGGGGACGGGTGAGGGTCAGGCTTCGGGGAAGGGTTAGGGTTCGGGTTCGGGCTAGGGTTAGGGTTAGGGGACGGGGACGGTTTAGGGTCCAGGTGAGGGTACGACAACGCTGTAGGGGGAGCGTACGTGTGAGGGTGCGGGTTAGTGTCAGCGTACGGGTTAGGATTAGGGGACGGGTGAGGGTCAGGCTTCGGGGAAGGGTTAGGGTTCGGGTTCGGGCTAGGGTTAGGGTTAGGGGACGGGGACGGTTTAGGGTCCAAGTGAGGGTACGACAACGCTTTAGGGGGAGCGTACGTTTGAGGGCGCGGGTTAGTGTCAGCGTACGGGTTAGGATTAGGGGACGGGTGAGGGTCAGGCTTCGGGGAAGGGTTAGGTTCCGGGTTCGGGCTAGGGTTAGGGTTAGGGGACGGGGACGGTTTAGGGTCCAGGTGAGGGTACGACAACGCTTTAGGGGGAGCGTACGTGTGAGGGCGCGGGTTAGTGTCAGCGTACGGGTTAGGATTAGGGGACGGGTGAGGGTCAGGCTTCGGGGAAGGGTTAGGGTTAGGGTTCGGGCTAGGGTTAGGGTTAGGGGACGGGGACGGTTTAGGGTCCAGGTGAGGGTACGACAACGCTTTAGGGGGAGCGTACGTGTGACGGCGCGGGTTAGTGTCAGCGTACGGGTTAGGATTAGGGGACGGGTGAGGGTCAGGCTTCGGGGAAGGGTTAGGGTTCGGGTTCGGGCTAGGGTTAGGGTTAGGGGACGGGGACGGTTTAGGGTCCAGGTGAGGGTACGACAACGCTGTAGGGGGAGCGTACGTGTGAGGGCGCGGGTTAGTGTCAGCATACGGGTTAGGATTAGGGGACGGGTGAGGGTCAGGCTTCGGGGAAGGGTTAGGGTTCGGGTTCGGGCTAGGGTTAGGGTTAGGGGACGAGGACGGTTTAGCGTCCAGGTGAGGGTACGACAATGCTTTAGGGAGAGTGTACGTGTGAGGGCGCGGGTTAGTGTCAGCGTATGGGTTAGGATTAGGGGACGGGTGAGGGTCAGGATTCGGGGAAGTGTTAGGGTTAGGGTTCGGGCTAGGGTTAGGGGACGGGGACGGGGACGGTTTAGGGTCCAGGTGAGGGTACGACAACGCTTTAGGGGGATCGTACGTGTGAGGGCGCGGGTAAGTGTCAGCGTACGGGTTAGGATTAGGGGACGGGTGAGGGTCAGGCTTCGGGGAAGGGTTAGGGTTCGGGTTCGGGCTAGGGTTAGGGTTAGGGGACGGGGACGGTTTAGGGTCCAGGTGAGGGTACGACAACGCTGTAGGGGGAGCGTACGTGTGAGGGCGCGGGTTAGTGTCAGCGTACGGGTTAGGATTAGGGGACGGGTGAGGGTCAGGCTTCGGGGAAGGGTTAGGGTTAGGGTACGGGCTAGGTTTAGGGTTAGGGGACGGGGACGGTTTAGGGTCCAGGTGAGGGTACGGCAACGCTTTAGGGGGAGCGTACGTGTGAGGGCGCGGGTTAGTGTCAGCGTACGGGTTAGGATTAGGGGACGGGTGAGGGTCAGGCTTCGGGGAAGGGTTAGGGTTAGGGTTCGGGCTAGGGTTAGGATTAGGGGACGGGGACGGTTTAGGGTCCAGGTGAGGGTACGACAACGCTTTAGGGGGAGCGTACGTGTGACGGCGCGGGTTAGTGTCAGCGTACGGGTTAGGATTAGGGGACGGGTGAGGGTCAGGCTTCGGGGAAGGGTTAGGGTTCGGGTTCGGGCTAGGGTTAGGGTTAGGGGACGGGGACGGTTTAGGGTCCAGGTGAGGGTACGACAACGCTGTAGGGGGAGCGTACGTGTGAGGGCGCGGGTTAGTGTCAGCATACGGGTTAGGATTAGGGGACGGGTGAGGGTCAGGCTTCGGGGAAGGGTTAGGGTTCGGGTTCGGGCTAGGGTTAGGATTAGGGGACGGGGACGGTTTAGGGTCCAGGTGAGGGTACGACAACGCTTTAGGGGGAGCGTACGTGTGACGGCGCGGGTTAGTGTCAGCGTACGGGTTAGGATTAGGGGACGGGTGAGGGTCAGGCTTCGGGGAAGGGTTAGGGTTCGGGTTCGGGCTAGGGTTAGGGTTAGGGGACGGGGACGGTTTAGGGTCCAGGTGAGGGTACGACAACGCTTTAGGGGGAGCGTACGTGTGACGGCGCGGGTTAGTGTCAGCGTACGGGTTAGGATTAGGGGACGGGTGAGGGTCAGGCTTCGGGGAAGGGTTAGGGTTCGGGTTCGGGCTAGGGTTAGGGTTAGGGGACGGGGACGGTTTAGGGTCCAGGTGAGGGTACGACAACGCTGTAGGGGGAGCGTACGTGTGAGGGCGCGGGTTAGTGTCAGCATACGGGTTAGGATTAGGGGACGGGTGAGGGTCAGGCTTCGGGGAAGGGTTAGGGTTCGGGTTCGGGCTAGGGTTAGGGTTAGGGAACGAGGACGGTTTAGCGTCCAGGTGAGGGTACGACAATGCTTTAGGGAGAGTGTACGTGTGAGGGCGCGGGTTAGTGTCAGCGTATGGGTTAGGATTAGGGGACGGGTGAGGGTCAGGATTCGGGGAAGTGTTAGGGTTAGGGTTCGGGCTAGGGTTAGGGGACGGGGACGGGGACGGTTTAGGGTCCAGGTGAGGGTACGACAACGCTTTAGGGGGATCGTACGTGTGAGGGCGCGGGTAAGTGTCAGCGTACGGGTTAGGATTAGGGGACGGGTGAGGGTCAGGCTTCGGTGAAGGGTTAGGGTTCGGGTTCGGGCTAGGGTTAGGGTTAGGGGACGGGGACGGTTTAGGGTCCAGGTGAGGGTACGACAACGCTGTAGGGGGAGCGTACGTGTGAGGGCGCGGGTTAGTGTCAGCGTACGGGTTAGGATTAGGGGACGGGTGAGGGTCAGGCTTCGGGGAAGGGTTAGGGTTAGGGTACGGGCTAGGTTTAGGGTTAGGGGACGGGGACGGTTTAGGGTCCAGGTGAGGGTACGGCAACGCTTTAGGGGGAGCGTACGTGTGAGGGCGCGGGTTAGTGTCAGCGTAGGGATTAGGATTAGGGGACGGGTGAGGGTCAGGCTTCGGGGAAGTGTTAGGGTTCGGGTTCGGGCTAGGGTTAGGGTTAGGGGACGGGGACGGTTTAGGGTCCAGGTGAGGGTACGACAACTCTTTACGGGGAGCGTACGTGTGAGGGCGCAGGTTAGTGTCAGCGTACGGGTTAGGATTAGGGGACGGGTGAGGGTCAGGCTTCGGGGAAGGGTTAGGGTTCGGGTTCGGGCTAGGGTTAGGGTTAGGGGACGGGGACGGTTTAGGGTCCAGGTGAGGGTACGACAACGCTTTAGGGGGAGCGTACGTGTGAGGGCACGGGTTAGTGTCAGCGTACGGGTTAGGATTAGGGGACCGGTGAGGGTCAGGTTTCGGGGAAGGGTTAGGGTTAGGGTTCGGGCTAGGGTTAGGGTTAGGGGACGGGGACGGTTTAGGGTCCAGGTGAGGGTACGACAACACTTTAGGGGGAGCGTACATGTGAGGGCGCGGGTTAGTGTCAGCGTACGTGTTAGGATTAGGGGACGGGTGAGGGTCAGGCTTCGGGGAAGGGTTAGGGTTAGGGTTCGGGCTAGGGTTAGGGTTAGGGGACGGGGACGGTTTAGGGTCCAGGTGAGGGTACGACAACTCTTTAGGAGAAGCGTACGTGTGAGGGCGCGGGTTAGTGTCAGCGTACGGGTTAGGATTAGGGGAAGGGTGAGGGTCAGGCTTCGGGGAAGGGTTAGGGTTAGGGTTCGGGCTAGGGTTAGGGTTAGGGGACGGGGACGGTTTAGGGTCCAGGTGAGGGTACGACAACGCTTTAGGGGGAGCGTACGTGTGAGGGCGCGGGTTAGTGTCAGCGTACGGGTTAGGATTAGGGGACGGGTGAGGGTCAGGCTTCGGGGAAGGGTTAGGGTTAGGGTTCGGGCTAGGGTTAGGGTTAGGGGACGGGGACGGTTTAGGGTCCAGGTGAGGGTACGACAACGCTTTAGGAGAAGCGTACGTGTGAGGGCGCGGGTTAGTGTCAGCGTACGGGTTAGGATTAGGGGAAGGGTGAGGGTCAGGCTTCGGGGAAGGGTTAGGGTTAGGGTTCGGGCTAGGGTTAGGGTTAGGGGACGGGGACGGTTTAGGGTCCAGGTGAGGGTACGACAACGCTTTAGGGGGAGCGTACGTGTGAGGGCGCGGGTTAGTGTCAGCGTACGGGTTAGGATTAGGGGACGGGTGAGGGTCAGGCTTCGGGGAAGGGTTAGGGTTAGGGTTCGGGCTAGGGTTAGGGTTAGGGGATGGGGACGGTTTAGGGTCCAGGTGAGGGTACGACAACTCTTTACGGGGAGCGTACGTGTGAGGGCGCAGGTTAGTGTCAGCGTACGGGTTAGGATTAGGGGACGGGTGAGGGTCAGGCTTCGGGGAAGGGTTAGGGTTCGGGTTCGGGCTAGGGTTAGGGTTAGGGGACGGGGACGGTTTAGGGTCCAGGTGAGGGTACGACAACGCTTTAGGGGGAGCGTACGTGTGAGGGCACGGGTTAGTGTCAGCGTACGGGTTAGGATTAGGGGACCGGTGAGGGTCAGGTTTCGGGGAAGGGTTAGGGTTAGGGTTCGGGCTAGGGTTAGGGTTAGGGGACGGGGACGGTTTAGGGTCCAGGTGAGGGTACGACAACGCTTTAGGAGAAGCGTACGTGTGAGGGCGCGGGTTAGTGTCAGCGTACGGGTTAGGATTAGGGGAAGGGTGAGGGTCAGGCTTCGGGGAAGGGTTAGGGTTAGGGTTCGGGCTAGGGTTAGGGTTAGGGGACGGGGACGGTTTAGGGTCCAGGTGAGGGTACGACAACGCTTTAGGGGGAGCGTACGTGTGAGGGCGCGGGTTAGTGTCAGCGTACGTGTTAGGATTAGGGGACGGGTGAGGGTCAGGCTTCGGGGAAGGGTTAGGGTTAGGGTTCGGGCTAGGGTTAGGGTTAGGGGACGGGGACGGTTTAGGGTCCAGGTGAGGGTACGACAACGCTTTAGGAGAAGCGTACGTGTGAGGGCGCGGGTTAGTGTCAGCGTACGGGTTAGGATTATGGGAAGGGTGAGGGTCAGGCTTCGGGGAAGGGTTAGGGTTAGGGTTCGGGCTAGGGTTAGGGTTAGGGGACGGGGACGGTTTAGGGTCCAGGTGAGGGTACGACAACGCTTTAGGGGGAGCGTACGTGTGAGGGTGCGGGTTAGTGTCAGCGTACGGGTTAGGATTAGGGGACGGGTGAGGGTCAGGCTTCGGGGAAGGGTTAGGGTTAGGGTTCGGGCTAGGGTTAGGGTTAGGGGACGGGGACGGTTTAGGGTCCAGGTGAGGGTACGACAACGCTGTAGGGGGAGCGTACGTGTGAGGGCGCGGGTTAGTGTCAGCGTACGGGTTAGGATTAGGGGACGGGTGAGGGTCAGGCTTCGGGGAAGGGTTAGGTTTAGGGTTCGGGCTAGGGTTAGGGTTAGGGGACGGGGACGGTTTAGGGTCCAGGTGAGGGTACGACAACGCTGTAGGGGGAGCGTACGTGTGAGGGCGCGGGTTAGTGTCAGCGTACGGGTTAGGATTAGGGGACGGGTGAGGGTCAGGCTTCGGGGAAGGGTTAGGGTTAGGGTTCGGGCTAGGGTTAGGGTTAGGGGACGGGGACGGTTTAGGGTCCAGGTGAGGGTACGGCAACGCTTTAGGGGGGGCGTACGTGTGAGGGCGCGGGTTAGTGTCAGCGTAGGGATTAGGATTAGGGGACGGGTGAGGGTCAGGCTTCGGGGAAGTGTTAGGGTTCGGGTTCGGGCTAGGGTTAGGGTTAGGGGACGGGGACGGTTTAGGGTCCAGGTGAGGGTACGACAACTCTTTACGGGGAGCGTACGTGTGAGGGCGCAGGTTAGTGTCAGCGTACGGGTTAGGATTAGTGGACGGGTGAGGGTCAGGCTTCGGGGAAGGGTTAGGGTTCGGGTTCGGGCTAGGGTTAGGGTTAGGGGACGGGGACGGTTTAGGGTCCAGGTGAGGGTACGACAACGCTTTAGGGGGAGCGTACGTGTGAGGGCACGGGTTAGTGTCAGCGTACGGGTTAGGATTAGGGGACCGGTGAGGGTCAGGTTTCGGGGAAGGGTTAGGGTTAGGGTTCGGGCTAGGGTTAGGGTTAGGGGACGGGGACGGTTTAGGGTCCAGGTGAGGGTACGACAACGCTTTAGGGGGAGCGTACATGTGAGGGCGCGGGTTAGTGTCAGCGTACGTGTTAGGATTAGGGGACGGGTGAGGGTCAGGCTTCGGGGAAGGGTTAGGGTTAGGGTTCGGGCTAGGGTTAGGGTTAGGGGACGGGGACGGTTTAGGGTCCAGGTGAGGGTACGACAACGCTTTAGGGGGAGCGTACGTGTGAGGGCGCGGGTTAGTGTCAGCGTACGGGTTAGGATTAGGGGAAGGGTGAGGGTCAGGCTTCGGGGAAGGGTTAGGGTTAGGGTTCGGGCTAGGGTTAGGGTTAGGGGACGGGGACGGTTTAGGGTCCAGGTGAGGGTACGACAACGCTTTAGGGGGAGCGTACGTGTGAGGGCGCGGGTTAGTGTCAGCGTACGTGTTAGGATTAGGGGACGGGTGAGGGTCAGGCTTCGGGGAAGGGTTAGGGTTAGGGTTCGGGCTAGGGTTAGGGTTAGGGGACGGGGACGGTTTAGGGTCCAGGTGAGGGTACGACAACGCTTTAGGGGGAGCGTACGTGTGAGGGTGCGGGTTAGTGTCAGCGTACGGGTTAGGATTAGGGGACGGGTGAGGGTCAGGCTTCGGGGAAGGGTTAGGGTTAGGGTTCGGGCTAGGGTTAGGGTTAGGGGACGGGGACGGTTTAGGGTCCAGGTGAGGGTACGACAACGCTGTAGGGGGAGCGTACGTGTGAGGGCGCGGGTTAGTGTCAGCGTACGGGTTAGGATTAGGGGACGGGTGAGGGTCAGGCTTCGGGGAAGGGTTAGGTTTAGGGTTCGGGCTAGGGTTAGGGTTAGGGGACGGGGACGGTTTAGGGTCCAGGTGAGGGTACGACAACGCTGTAGGGGGAGCGTACGTGTGAGGGCGCGGGTTAGTGTCAGCGTACGGGTTAGGATTAGGGGACGGGTGAGGGTCAGGCTTCGGGGAAGGGTTAGGGTTAGGGTTCGGGCTAGGGTTAGGGTTAGGGGACGGGGACGGTTTAGGGTCCAGGTGAGGGTACGGCAACGCTTTAGGGGGGGCGTACGTGTGAGGGCGCGGGTTAGTGTCAGCGTAGGGATTAGGATTAGGGGACGGGTGAGGGTCAGGCTTCGGGGAAGTGTTAGGGTTCGGGTTCGGGCTAGGGTTAGGGTTAGGGGACGGGGACGGTTTAGGGTCCAGGTGAGGGTACGACAACTCTTTACGGGGAGCGTACGTGTGAGGGCGCAGGTTAGTGTCAGCGTACGGGTTAGGATTAGTGGACGGGTGAGGGTCAGGCTTCGGGGAAGGGTTAGGGTTCGGGTTCGGGCTAGGGTTAGGGTTAGGGGACGGGGACGGTTTAGGGTCCAGGTGAGGGTACGACAACGCTTTAGGGGGAGCGTACGTGTGAGGGCACGGGTTAGTGTCAGCGTACGGGTTAGGATTAGGGGACCGGTGAGGGTCAGGTTTCGGGGAAGGGTTAGGGTTAGGGTTCGGGCTAGGGTTAGGGTTAGGGGACGGGGACGGTTTAGGGTCCAGGTGAGGGTACGACAACGCTTTAGGGGGAGCGTACATGTGAGGGCGCGGGTTAGTGTCAGCGTACGTGTTAGGATTAGGGGACGGGTGAGGGTCAGGCTTCGGGGAAGGGTTAGGGTTAGGGTTCGGGCTAGGGTTAGGGTTAGGGGACGGGGACGGTTTAGGGTCCAGGTGAGGGTACGACAACGCTTTAGGGGGAGCGTACGTGTGAGGGCGCGGGTTAGTGTCAGCGTACGGGTTAGGATTAGGGGAAGGGTGAGGGTCAGGCTTCGGGAAAGGGTTAGGGTTAGGGTTCGGGCTAGGGTTAGGGTTAGGGGACGGGGACGGTTTAGGGTCCAGGTGAGGGTACGACAACGCTTTAGGGGGAGCGTACGTGTGAGGGCGCGGGTTAGTGTCAGCGTACGGGTTAGGATTAGGGGACGGGTGAGGGTCAGGCTTCGGGGAAGGGTTAGGGTTAGGGTTCGGGCTAGGGTTAGGGTTAGGGGACGGGGACGGTTTAGGGTCCAGGTGAGGGTACGACAACGCTTTAGGGGGAGCGTACGTGTGACGGCGCGGGTTAGTGTCAGCGTACGGGTTAGGATTAGGGGACGGGTGAGGGTCAGGCTTCGGGGAAGGGTTAGGGTTCGGGTTCGGGCTAGGGTTAGGGTTAGGGGACGGGGACGGTTTAGGGTCCAGGTGAGGGTACGACAACGCTTTACGGGGAGCGTACGTGTGAGGGAGCGGGTTAGTGTCAGCGTACGGGTTAGGATTAGGGGACGGGTGAGGGTTAGGCTTTGGGGAAGGGTTAGGGTTAGGGTTCGGGCTAGGGTTAGGGTTAGGGGACGGGGACGGTTTAGGGTCCAGGTGAGGGTACGACAACGCTTTAGGGGGAGCGTACGTGTGAGGGCGCGGGTTAGTGTCAGCGTACGGGTTAGGATTAGGGGACGGGCGAGGGTCAGGCTTCGGGGATGGGTTAGGGTTAGGGTTCGGGCTACGGTTAGGGTTAGGGGACGGGGACGGTTTAGGGTCCAGGTGAGGGTACGACAACGCTTTAGGTGGAGCGTACGTGTGAGGGCGCGGGTTAGTGTCAGCGTAGGGGTTAGGATTAGGGGACGGGTGAGGGTCAGGCTTCGGGGAAGTGTTAGGGTTCGGGTTCGGGCTAGGGTTAGGGTTAGGGGACGGGGACGGTTTAGGGTCCAGGTGAGGGTACGACAACGCTTTACGGGGAGCGTACGTGTGAGGGCGCGGGTTATTGTCAGCGTACGGGTTAGGATTAGGGGACGGGTGAGGGTCAGGCTTCGGGGAAAGGTTAGGGTTAGGGTTTGGGCTAGGGTTAGGGTTAGGGGACGGGGACGGTTTAGGGTCCAGGTGAGTGTACGACAACGCTTTAGGGGGAGCGTACGTGTGAGGGCGCGGGTTAGTTTCAGCGTACGGGTTAGGATTAGGGGACGGGTGAGGGTCAGGCTTCGGGGAAGGGTTAGGGTTCGTGTTCGGGCAAGGGTTAGGGTTAGGGGACGGGGACGGTTTAGGGTCCAGGTGAGGGTACAACAACGCTTTAGGGGGAGCGTACGTGTGAGGGCGTGGGATAGTGTCAGCGTACGGGTTAGGATTAGGGGACGGGTGAGGGTCAGGCTTCGGGGAAGGGTTAGGGTTCGGGTTCGGGCTAGGGTTAGGGTTAGGCGACGGGGACGGTTTAGGGTCCAGGTGAGGGTACGACAACACTTTAGGGGGAGCGTACGTGTGAGGGCGTGGGTTAGTGTCAGCGTACGGGTTAGGATTAGGGGACGGGTGAGGGTCAGGCTTCGGGGAAGGGTTAGGGTTCGGGTTCGGGTTAGGGTTAGGGGACGGGGACAGTTTAGCGTCCAGGTGAGGGTACGACAACGCTTTAGGGGGAGTGTACGTGTGAGGGCGCGGGTTAGTGTCAGCGTACGGGTTAGGATTAGGGGACGGGTGAGGGTCAGGCTTCGGGGAAGTGTTAGGGTTAGGGTTCGGGCTAGGGTTAGGGTTAGGGGACGGGGACGGTTTAGGGTCCAGGTGAGGGTACGACAACGCTTTAGGGGGAGTGTACGTGTGAGGGCACGGGTTAGTGTCAGCGTACGGGTTAGGATTAGGGGACGGGTGAGGGTCAGGCTTCGGGGAAGGGTTAGGGTTCGGGTTCGGGCTAGGGTTAGGGTTAGGGGACGGGGACTGTTTAGGGTCCAGGTGAGGGTACAACAACGCTTTAGGGGGAGCGTACGTGTGAGGGCGCAGGTTAGTGTCAGCGTACGTTTTAGGATTAGGGGACGGGTGAGGGTCAGGCTTCGGGGAAGGGTTAGGTTTAGGGTTCGGGCTAGGGTTAGGGTTAGGGGACAGGGACGGTTTAGGGTCCAGGTGAGGGTACGACAACGCTTTAGGGGGAGCGTATGTGTGAGGGCGCGGGTTAGTGTCAGCGTACGGGTTAGGATTAGGGGACGGGTGAGGTTCAGGCTTCGGGGAAGGGTTAGGGTTCGGGTTCGGGCTAGGGTTAGGGTTAGGAGACGGGGACGGTTTAGGGTCCAGGTGAGGGTACGACAACGCTGTAGGGGGAGCGTACGTGTGAGGGCGCGGGTTAGTGTCAGCGTACGGGTTAGGATTAGGGGACGGGTGAGGGTCAGGCTTCGGGGAAGGGTTAGGATTAGGGTTCGGGCTAGGGTTAGGGTTAGGGGACGGGGACGGTTTAGGGTCCAGGTGAGGGTACGACAACGCTGTAGGGGGAGCGTACGTGGGAGGGCGCGGGTTAGTGTCAGCGTACGGGTTAGGATTAGGGGACGGGTGAGGGTCAGGCTTCGGGGAAGTGCTAGGGTTCGGGTTCGGGCTAGGGTTAGGGTTAGGGGACGGGGACGGTTTAGGGTCCAGGTGAGGGTACGAGAACGCTTTAGGGGGAACGTACGTGTGAGGGCGCGGGTTAGTGTCAGCGTACGGGTTAGGATTAGGGGACGGGTGAGGGTCAGGCTTCGGGTAAGGGTTAGGGTTCGGGTTCGGGCTAGGGTTAGGGTTAGGCGACGGGGACGGTTTAGGGTCCAGGTGAGGGTACGACAACACTTTAGGGGGAGCGTACGTGTGAGGGCGTGGGTTAGTGTCAGCGTACGGGTTAGGATTAGGGGACGGGTGAGGGTCAGGCTTCGGGGAAGGGTTAGGGTTCGGGTTCGGGTTAGGGTTAGGGGACGGGGACGGTTTAGCGTCCAGGTGAGGGTACGACAACGCTTTAGGGGGAGTGTACGTGTGAGGGCGCGGGTTAGTGTCAGCGTACGGGTTAGGATTAGGGGACGGGTGAGGGTCAGGCTTCGGGGAAGTGTTAGGGTTAGGGTTCGGGCTAGGGTTAGGGTTAGGGGACGGGGACGGTTTAGGGTCCAGGTGAGGGTACGACAACGCTTTAGGGGGAGTGTACGTGTGAGGGCACGGGTTAGTGTCAGCGTACGGGTTAGGATTAGGGGACGGGTGAGGGTCAGGCTTCGGGGAAGGGTTAGGGTTCGGGTTCGGGCTAGGGTTAGGGTTAGGGGACGGGGACTGTTTAGGGTCCAGGTGAGGGTACAACAACGCTTTAGGGGGAGCGTACGTGTGAGGGCGCGGGTTAGTGTCAGCGTACGGTTTAGGATTAGGGGACGGGTGAGGGTCAGGCTTCGGGGAAGGGTTAGGGTTAGGGTTCGGGCTAGGGTTAGGGTTAGGGGACAGGGACGGTTTCGGGTCCAGGTGAGGGTACGACAACGCTTTAGGGGGAGCGTACGTGTGAGGGCGCGGGTTAGTGTCAGCGTACGGGTTAGGATTAGGGGACGGGTGAGGGTCAGGCTTCGGGGAATGGTTAGGGTTCGGGTTCGGGCTAGGGTTAGGGTTAGGGGACGGGGACGGTTTAGGGTCCAGGTGAGGGTACGACAACGCTGTAGGGGGAGCGTACGTGTGAGGGCGCGGGTTAGTGTCAGCGTACGGGTTAGGATTAGGGGACGGGTGAGGGTCAGGCTTCGGGGAAGGGTTAGGGTTAGGGTTCGGGCTAGGGTTAGGGTTAGGCGACGGGGACGGTTTAGGGTCCAGGTGAGGGTACGACAACGCTTTAGGGGGAGCGTACGTGTGAGGGCGCGCGTTAGTGTCAGCGTACGGGTTAGGATTAGGGGACGGGTGAGGGTCAGTCTTCGGGGAAGGGTTAGGGTACGGGTTCGGGCTAGGGTTAGGGTTAGGGGACGGGGACTGTTTAGGGTCCAGGTGAGGGTACGACAACGCTTTAGGGGGAGCGTACGTGTGAGGGCGCGGGTTAGTGTCAGCGTACGGTTTAGGATTAGGGGACGGGTGAGGGTCAGGCTTCGGGGAAGGGTTAGGGTTAGGGTTCGGGCTAGGGTTAGGGTTAGGGGACAGGGACGGTTTAGGGTCCAGGTGAGGGTACGACAACGCTTTAGGGGGAGCGTACGTGTGAGGGCGCGGGTTAGTGTCAGCGTACGGGTTAGGATTAGGGGACGGGTGAGGGTCAGGCTTCGGGGAAGGGTTAGGGTTCGGGTTCGGGCTAGGGTTAGGGTTAGGAGACGGGGACGGTTTAGGGTCCAGGTGAGGGTACGACAACGCTGTAGGGGGAGCGTACGTGTGAGGGCGCGGGTTAGTGTCAGCGTACGGGTTAGGATTAGGGGACGGGTGAGGGTCAGGCTTCGGGGAAGGGTTAGGATTAGGGTTCGGGCTAGGGTTAGGGTTAGGGGACGGGGACGGTTTAGGGTCCAGGTGAGGGTACGACAACGCTTTAGGGGGAGCGTACGTGGGAGGGCGCGGGTTAGTGTCAGCGTACGGGTTAGGATTAGGGGACGGGTGAGGGTCAGGCTTCGGGGAAGGGTTAGGGTTCGGGTTCGGGCTAGGGTTAGGGTTAGGGGACGGGGACGGTTTAGGGTCCAGGTGAGGGTACGACAACGCTTTAGGGGGAGTGTACGTGTGAGGGCGCGGGTTAGTGTCAGCGTACGGGTTAGGATTAGGGGACGGTTGAGGGTCAGGCTTCGGGGAAGCGTTAGGGTTAGGGTTCGGGCTAGGGTTAGGGTTAGGGGACGGGGACGGTTTAGGGTCCAGGTGAGGGTACGACAACGCTGTAGGGGGAGCGTACGTGTGAGGGCGCGGGTTAGTGTCAGCGTACGGGTTAGGATTAGGGGACGGGTGAGGGTCAGGCTTCGGGGAAGGGTTAGGGTTAGGGTTCGGGCTAGGGTTAGGGTTAGGGGACGGGGACGGTTTAGGGTCCAGGTGAGGGTACGACAACGCTTTAGGGGGAGCGTACGTGGGAGGGCGCGGGTTAGTGTCAGCGTACGGGTTAGGATTAGGGGACGGGTGAGGGTCAGGCTTCGGGGAAGGGTTAGGGTACGGGTTCGGGCTAGGGTTAGGGTTAGGGGACGGGGACGGCTTAGGGTCCAGGTGAGGGTACGACAACGCTTTAGGTGGAGCGTACGTGTGTGGGCGCGGGTTAGTGTCAGCGTAGGGGTTAGGATTAAGTGACGGGTGAGGGTCAGGCTTCGGGGAAGTGTTAGGGTTCGGGTTCGGGCTAGGGTTAGGGTTAGGGGACGGGGACGGTTTAGGGTCCAGGTGAGGGTACGAGAACGCTTTAGGGGGAACGTACGTGTGAGGGCGCGGGTTAGTGTCAGCGTACGGGTTAGGATTACGGGACGGGTGAGGGTCAGGCTTCGGGGAAGGGTTAGGGTTCGGGTTCGGGCTAGGGTTAGGGTTAGGCGACGGGGACGGTTTAGGGTCCAGTTGAGGGTACGACAACACTTTAGGGGGAGCGTACGTGTGAGGGCGTGGGTTAGTGTCAGCGTACGGGTTAGGATTAGGGGACGGGTGAGGGTCAGGCTTCGGGGAAGGGTTAGGGTTCGGGTTCGGGTTAGGGTTAGGGGACGGGGACGGTTTAGCATCCAGGTGAGGGTACGACAACGCTTTAGGGGGAGTGTACGTGTGAGGGCGCGGGTTAGTGTCAGTGTACGGGTTAGGATTAGGGGACGGGTGAGGGTCAGGCTTCGGGGAAGGGTTAGGGTTAGGGTTCGGGCTAGGGTTAGGGTTAGGGGACGGGGACGGTTTAGGGTCCAGGTGAGGGTACGACAACGCTTTAGGGGGAGCGTACGTGTGAGGGCGCGGGTTAGTGTCAGCGTACGGGTTAGGATTAGGGGACGGGTGAGGGTCAGGCTTCGGGGAAGGGTTAGGGTTAGGGTTCGGGCTAGGGTTAGGGTTAGGGGACGGGGACGGATTAGGGTCCAGGTGAGGGTACGACAACGCTTTAGGGGGAGTGTACGTGTGAGGGCGCGGGTTAGTGTCAGCGTACGGGTTAGGATTAGGGGACGGGTGAGGGTCAGGCTTCGGGGAAGGGTTAGGGTTCGGGTTCGGGCTAGGGTTAGGGTTAGGGGACGGGGACTGTTTAGGGTCCAGGTGAGGGTACGACAACGCTTTAGGGGGAGCGTACTTGTGAGGGCGCGGGTTAGTGTCAGCGTACGGTTTAGGATTAGGGGACGGGTGAGGGTCAGGCTTCGGGGAAGGGTTAGGGTTCGGGTTCGGGCTAGCGTTAGGGTTAGGCGACGGGGACGGTTTAGGGTCCAGGTGAGGGTACGACAACGCTGTAGGGGGAACGTACGTGTGAGGGCGCGGGTTAGTGTCAGCGTACGGGTTAGGATTAGGGGACGGGTGAGGGTCAGGCTTCGGGGAAGGGTTAGGGTTAGGGTTCGGGCTAGGGTTAGGGTTAGGGGACGGGGACGGTTTAGGGTCCAGGTGAGGGTACGACAACGCTTTAGGGGGAGCGTACGTGTGAGGGCGCGGGTTAGTGTCAGCGTACGGGTTAGGATTAGGGGACGGGTGAGGGTCAGGCTTCGGGGAAGGGTTAGGGTTAGGGTTCGGGCTAGGGTTAGGGTTAGGGGACGGGGACGGTTTAGGGTCCAGGTGAGGGTACGACAACGCTTTAGGGGGAGCGTACGTGTGAGGGCGCGGGTTAGTGTCAGCGTACGGGTTAGGATTAAGGGACGGGTGAGGGTCAGGCTTCGGGGAAGGGTTAGGGTTAGGGTTCGGGCTAGGGTTAGGGTTAGGGGACGGAGACGGTTTAGGGTCCAGGTGAGGGTACGACAACGCTTTAGGGCGAGCGTACGTGTGAGGGCGCGGGTTAGTGTCAGCGTACGGGTTAGGATTAGGGGACGGGTGAGGGTCAGGCTTCGGGGAAGGGTTAGGGTTCGGGTTCGGGCTAGTGTTAGGGTTAGGGGACTGGAACGGTTTAGGGTCCAGGTCAGGGTACGACAACGCTCTAGGGGGAGCGTACGTGTGAGGGCGTGGGTTAGTGTCAGCGTACGGGTTAGGATTAGGGGACGGGTGAGGGTCAGGCTTCGGGGAAGGGTTAGGGTTCGGGTTCGGGCTAGGGTTAGGGTTAGGGGACGGGGACGGTTTAGGGTCCAGGTGAGGGTACGACAACGCTGTAGGGGGAGCGTACGTGTGAGGGCGCGGGTTAGTGTCAGCGTACGGGTTAGGATTAGGGGACGGGTGAGGGTGAGGCTTCGGGGAAGGGTTAGGGTTAGGGTTCGGGCTAGGGTTAGGGTTTGGGGACGGGGACGGTTTAGGGTCCAGGTGAGGGTACGACAACGCTTTAGGGGGAGCGTACGTGTGAGGGCACGGGTTAGTTTCAGCGTACGGGTTAGGATTAGGGGACGGGTGAGGGTCAGGCTTCGGGAAGGATTAGGGTTCGGGTTCGGGCTAGGGTTAGGGTTAGGGGACGGGGACGGTTTAGGGTCCAGGTGAGGGTACAACAACGTTTTAGGGGGAGCGTACGTGTGAGGGCGCGGGTTAGTGTCAGCGTAAGGGTTAGGATTAGGAGACGGGTGAGGGTCAGGCTTCGGGGAAAGGTTAGGGTTCGGGTTCGGGCTAGGGTTAGGGTTAGGGGACGGGGACGGTTTAGGGTCCAGGTGAGGGTACGACAACGCTTTAGGGGGAGCGTACGTGTGAGGGCGTGGGTTAGTGTCAGCGTACGGGTTAGGATTAGGGGACGGGTGAGGGTCAGGCTTCGGGGAAGGGTTAGGGTTAGGGTTCGGGCTAGGGTTAGGGTTAGGGGACGGGGACGGTTTAGGGTCCAGGTGAGGGTACGACAACGCTTTAGGGGGAGCGTACGTGTGAGGGCGCAGGTTAGTGTCAGCGTACGGGTTAGGATTAGGGGACGGGTGAGGGTCAGGCTTCGGGGAAGGGTTAGGGTCCGGGTTCGGGCTAGTGTTAGGCTTAGGGGACGGGGACGGTTTAGGGTCCAGGTGAGGGCACGACAACGCTTTAGGGGGAGCGTACGTGTGAGGGCGCGGGTTAGTGTCACCGTACGGGTTAGGATTAGGGGACGGGTGAGGGTCAGGCTTCGGGGAAGGGTTAGGGTTAGGGTTCGGGCTAGGGTTAGGGTTAGGGGACGGGGACTGTTTAGGGTCCAGGTGAGGGTACGACAACGCTTTAGGGGGAGCGTACGTGTGAGGGCGCGGGTTAGTGTCAGCGTACGGGTTAGGATTAGGGGACGGGTGAGGGTCAGGCTTCGGCGAAGGGTTAGGGTTAGGGTTCGGGCTAGGGTTAGGGTTAGGGGACGGGGACGGTTTAGGGTCCAGGTGAGGGTACGACAACTCTGTAGGGGGAGCGTACGTGTGAGGGCGCGGGTTAGTGTCAGCGTACGGGTTAGGATTAGAGGACGGGTGAGGGTCAGGCTTCGGGGAAGGGGTAGGGTTAGGGTTCGGGCTAGGGTTAGGGTTAGGGGACGGGGACGGTTTAGGGTCCAGGTGAGGGTACGACAACGCTGTAGGGGGAGCGTACGTGTGAGGGCGCGGGTTAGTGTCAGCGTACGGGTTAGGATTAGAGGACGGGTGAGGATCAGGCTTCGGGGAAGGGTTAGGGTTAGGGTTCGGGCTAGGGTTAGGGTTAGGGGACGGGGACGGTTTAGGGTCCAGGTGAGGGTACGACAACGCTTTAGGGGGAGCGTACGTGTGAGGGCGCGGGTTAGTGTCAGCGTACGGGTTAGGATTAGGGGACGGGTGAGGGTCAGGCTTCGGGGAAGGGTTATGGTTAGGGTTCGGGCTAGTTTTAGGCTTAGGGAACGGGGACGGTTTAGGGTCCAGGTGAGGGTACGACAACGCTTTAGTGGGAGCGTACGTGTGAGGGCGCGGGTTAGTGTCACCGTACGGGTTAGGATTAGGGGACGGGTGAGGGTCAGGCTTCGGGGAAGGGTTAGGGTTAGGGTTCGGGCTAGGGTTAGGGTTAGGGGACGGGGACTGTTTAGGGTCCAGGTGAGGGTACGACAACGCTTTAGGGGGAGCGTACGTGTGAGGGCGCGGGTTAGTGTCAGCGTACGGTTTAGGATTAGGGGACGGGTGAGGGTCAGGCTTCGGGGAAGGGTTAGGGTTAGGGTTCGAGCTAGGGTTAGGGTTAGGGGACGGGGACGGTTTAGGGTCCAGGTGAGGGTACGACAACGCTTTAGGGGGAGCGTACGTGTGAGGGCGCGGGTTAGTGTCAGCGTACGGGTTAGGATTAGGGGACGGGTGAGGGTCAGGCTTCGGGGAAGGGTTAGGGTTAGGGTTCGGGCTAGGGTTAGGGTTAGGGGACGGGGACGGTTTAGGGTCCAGGTGAGGGTACGACAACGCTGTAGGGGGAGCGTACGTGTGAGGGCGCGGGTTAGTGTCAGCGTACGGGTTAGGATTAGAGGACGGGTGAGGGTCAGGCTTCGGGGAAGGGTTAGTGTTAGGGTTCGGGCTAGGGTTAGGGTTAGGGGATGGGGACGGTTTAGGGTCCAGGTGAGGGTACGACAACGCTTTAGGGGGAGCGTACGTGTGAGGGCGCGGGTTAGTGTCAGCGTACGGGTTAGGATTAAGGTTCGGGTGAGGGTCAGGCTTCGGTGAAGGGTTAGGGTTCGGGTTCGGGCTAGGGTTAGGGTTAGGGGACGGGGACGGTTTAGGGTCCAGGTGAGGGTACGACAACGCTTTAGGGGGAGCGTACGTGTGAGGGCGCGGGTTAGTGTCAGCGTACGGTTTAGGATTAGGGGACGTGTGAGGGTCAGGCTTCGGGGAAGGGTTAGGGTTAGGGTTCGGGCTAGGGTTAGGGTTAGGGGACAGGGACGGTTTAGGGTTCAGGTGAGGGTACGACAACGCTTTAGGGGGAGCGTACGTGTGAGGGCGCGGGTTAGTGTCAGCGTACGGGTTAGGATTAGGGGACGGGTGAGGGTCAGGCTTCGGGGAAGGGTTAGGGTTCGGGTTCGGGCTAGGGTTAGGGTTAGGGGACGGGGACGGTTTAGGGTCCAGGTGAGGGTACGACAACGCTTTAGGTGGAGCGTACGTGTGAGGGCGCGGGTTAGTGTCAGCGTACGGGTTAGGATTAGGGGATGGATGAGGGTCAGGCTTCGGGGAAGTGTTAGGGTTAGGGTTCGGGCTAGGGTTAGGGTTAGGGGACAGGGACGGTTTAGGGTCCAGGTGAGGGTACGACAACGCTTTAGGGGGAGCGTACGTGTGAGGGCGCGGGTTAGTGTCAGCGTACGGGTTAGGATTAGGGGACGGGTGAGGGTCAGGCTTCGGGGAAGGGTTAGGGTTCGGGTTCGGGCTAGGGTTAGGGTTAGGGGACGGGGACGGTTTAGGGTCCAGGTGAGGGTACGACAACGCTGTAGGGGGAGCGTACGTGTGAGGGCACGGGTTAGTGTCAGCGTACGGGTTAGGATTAGGGGACGGGTGAGGGTCAGGCTTCGGGGAAGGGTTAGGGTTAGGGTTCGGGCTAGGGTTAGGGTTAGGGGACGGGGACGGTTTAGGGTCCAGGTGAGGGTACGACAACGCTGTAGGGGGAGCGTACGAGTGAGGGCGAGGGTTAGTGTCAGCGTACGGGTTAGGATTAGGGGACGGGTGAGGGTCAGGGTTCGGGGAAGGGTTAGGGTTCGGGTTCAGGCTAGGGTTAGGGTTAGGGGACGGGGACGGTTTAGGGTCCAGGTGAGGGTACGACAACGCTTTAGGGGGAGCGTACGTGTGAGGGCACGGGTTAGTGTCAGCGTACGGGTTAGGATTAGGGGACGGGTGAGGGTCAGGCTTCGGGGAAGGGTTAGGGTTCGGGTTCGGGCTAGGGTTAGGGTTAGGGGACGGGGACGGTTTAGGGTCCAGGTGAGGGTACGACAACGCTTTAGGGGGAGCGTACGTGTGAGGGCGCGGGTTAGTGTCAGCGTACGGGTTAGGATTAGGGGACGGGTGAGGGTCAGGCTTCGGGGAAGTGTTAGGGTTCGGGTTCGGGCTAGGGTTAGGGTTAGGGGACGGGGATGGTTTAGGGTCCAGGTGAGGGTACAACAACGCTTTAGGGGGAGTGTACGTGTGAGGGCGCGGGTTAGTGTCAGCGTAGGGGTTAGGATTAGGGGACGGGTGAGGGTCAGGCTTCGGGGAAGGGTTAGGGTTCGGGTTCGGGCTAGGGTTAGGGTTAGGGGACGGGGACGGTTTAGGGTCCAGGTGAGGGTACGACAACGCTTTAGGGGGAGCGTACGTGTGAGGGCGCGGGTTAGTGTCAGCGTACGGGTTAGGATTAGGGGACGGGTGAGGGTCAGGCTTCGGGGAAGGGTTAGGGTACGGGTTCGGGCTAGGGTTAGGGTTAGGGGACGGGGACGGTTTAGGGTCCAGGTGAGGGTACGACAACGCTTTAGGAGAAGCGTACGTGTGAGGGCGCGGGTTAGTGTCAGCGTACGGTTTAGGATTAGGGGAAGGGTGAGGGTCAGGCTTCGGGGAAGGGTTAGGGTTAGGGTTCGGGCTAGGGTTAGGGTTAGGGGACGGGGACGGTTTAGGGTCCAGGTGAGGGTACGACAACGCTTTAGGGGGAGCGTACGTGTGAGGGCGCGGGTTAGTGTCAGCGTACGGGTTAGGATTAGGGGACGGGTGAGGGTCAGGCTTCGGGGAAGGGTTAGGGTTAGGGTTCGGGCTAGGGTTAGGGTTAGGGGACGGGAACGGTTTAGGGTCCAGGTGAGGGTACGACAACGCTTTAGGAGGAGCGTATGTGTGAGGGCGCGGGTTAGTGTCAGCGTACGGCTTAGGATTAGGGGACGGGTGAGGGTCAGGCTTCGGGGAAGGGATAGGGTTCGGGTTCGGGCTAGGGTTAGGGTGAGGGGACGGGGACGGTTTAGGGTCCAGGTGAGGGTACGACAACGCTTTAGGGGGAGCGTACGTGTGAGGGCGCGGATTAGTGTCAGCGTACGGGTTAGGATTAGGGGACGGGTTAGGGTCAGGCTTCGGGGAAGGGTTAGGGTTCGGGTTCGGGCTAGGGTTAGGGTTAGGGGACGGGGACGGTTTAGGGTCCAGGTGAGGGTACGACAACGCTTTACGGGGAGCGTACGTGTGAGGGAGCGGGTTAGTGTCAGCGTACGGGTTAGGATTAGGGTACGGGTGAGGGTCAGGCTTCGGGGAAGGGTTAGGGTTAGGGTTCGGGCTAGGGTTAGGGTTAGGGGACGGGGACGGTTTAGGGTCCAGGTGAGGGTACGATAACGCTTTAGGGGGAGCGTACGTGTGACGGCGCGGGTTAGTGTCAGCGTACGGGTTAGGATTAGGGGACTGGTGAGGGTCAGGCTTCTGGGCAGGGTTAGGGTTAGGGTTCGGGCTAGGGTTAGGGTTAGGGGACTGGGACGGTTTAGGGTCCAGGTGAGGGTACTACAACGCTTTAGGGGGAGCGTACGTGTGAGGGCGCGGGTTAGTGTCAGCGTAGGGGTTAGGATTAGGGGACGGGTGAGGGTCAGGCTTCGGGGAAGGGTTAGGGTTCGGGTTCGTGCTAGGGTTAGGGTTAGGGGACGGGGACGGTTTAGGGTCCAGGTGAGGGTACGACAACGCTTTAGGGGGAACGTACGTGTGAGGGCGCGGGTTAGTGTCAGCGTACGGGTTAGGATTAGGGGACGGGTGAGGGTCAGGCTTCGGGGAAGGGTTAGGGTTCGGGTTCGGGCTAGGGTTAGGGTTAGGGGACGGGGACGGTTTAGGGTCCAGGTGAGGGTACGACAACGCTGTAGGGGGAGCGTACGTGTGAGGGCGCGGGTTAGTGTCAGCGTACGGGTTAGGATTAGGGGACGGGTGAGAGTCAGGCTTCGGGGAAGGGTTAGGGTTAGGGTTCGGGCTAGGGTTAGGGTTAGGGGACGGGGACGGTTCAGCGTCCAGGTGAGGGTACGACAACGCTTTAGGGGGAGTGTACGTGTGAGGGCGCGGGTTAGTGTCAGCGTACGGGTTAGGATTAGGGGACGGGTGAGGGTCAGGCTTCGGGGAAGGGTTAGGGTTAGGGTTCGGGCTAGGGTTAGTGTTAGGGGACGGGGACGGTTTAGGGTCCAGGTGAGGGTACGACAAAGCTTTAGGGGGAGCGTACGTGTGAGGGCGCAGGTTAGTGTCAGCGTACGGGTTAGGATTATGGGACGGGTGAGGGTCAGGCTTCGGGGAAGGGTTAGGGTTCGGGTTCGGGCTAGGGTTAGGGTTAGGGTACGGGGACGGTTTAGGGTCCAGGTGAGGGTACGACAACGCTTTAGGGGGAGCGTACGTGTGAGGGCGCGGGTTAGTGTCAGCGTACGGGTTAGGATTAGGGGACGGGTGAGGGTCAGGCTTCGGGGAAGGGTTAGGGTCCGGGTTCGTGCTAGTGTTAGGCTTAGGGGACGGGGACGGTTTAGGGTCCAGGTGAGGGCACGACAACGCTTTAGGGGGAGCGTACGTGTGAGGGCGCGGGTTAGTGTCACCGTACGGGTTAGGATTAGGGGACGGGTGAGGGTCAGGCTTCGGGGAAGGGTTATGGTTAGGGTTCGGGCTAGGGTTAGGGTTAGGGGACGGGGACGGTTTAGGGTCCATGTGAGGGTACGACAACGCTGTAGGGGGAGCGTACGTGTGAGGGCGCGGGTTAGTGTCAGCGTACGGGTGAGGATTAGGGGACGTGTGAGGGTCAGGCTTCGGGGAAGGGTTAGGGTTCGGGTTCGGGCTAGGGTTAGGGTTAGGGGACGGGGACGGTTTAGGGTCCAGGTGAGGGTACGACAACGCTTTAGGGGGAACGTACGTGTGAGGGCGCGGGTTAGTGTCAGCGTACGGGTTAGGATTAGGGGACGGGTGAGGGTCAGGCTTCGGGGAAGGGTTAGGGTTAGGGTTCGGGCTAGGGTTAGGGTTAGGGGACGGGGACGGTTAGGGGTCCAGGTGAGGGTACGACAACGCTGTAGGGGGAGCGTACGTGTGAGGGCGCGGGTTAGTGTCAGCGTACGGGTTCGGATTAGGGGACGGGTGAGGGTCAGGCTTCGGGGAAAGGTTAGGGTTCGGGTTCGGGCTAGGGTTAGGGTTAGGGGACGGGGACGGTTTAGGGTCCAGGTGAGGGTACAACAACGCTTTAGGGGGAGTGTACGTGTGAGGGCGCGGGTTAGTGTCAGCGTACGGGTTAGGATTAGGGGACGGGTGAGGGTCAGGCTTCGGGGAAGATTTAGGGTTCGGGTTCGGGCTAGGGTTAGGGTTAGGGGACGGGGACGGTTTAGGGTCCAGGTGAGGGTACGACAACGCTTTAGGGTGAGCGTACGTGTGAGGGCGCGGGTTAGTGTCAGCGTACGGGTTAGGATTAGGGGACGGGTGAGGGTCAGGCTTCGGGGAAGGGTTAGGGTTCGGGTTCGGGCTAGCATTAGGGTTAGGGGACGGGGACGGTTTAGGGTCCAGGTGAGGGTACGACAACACTTTAGGGGGAGCGTACGTGTGAGGGCGCGGGTTAGTGTCAGCGTACGGGTTAGGATTAGGGGACGGGTGAGGGTCAGGCTTCGGGGAAGGGTTAGGGTTCGGGTTCGGGCTAGGGTTAGGGTTAGGGGACGGGGACGGTTTAGGGTCCAGGTGAGGGTACGACAACGCTGTAGGGGGAGCGTACGTGTGAGGGCACGGGTTAGTGTCAGCGTACGGGTTAGGATTAGGGGACGGGTGAGGGTCAGGCTTCGGGGAAGGGTTAGGGTTAGGGTTCGGGCTAGGGTTAGGGTTAGGGGACGGGGACGGTTTAGGGTCCAGGTGAGGGTACGACAACGCTGTAGGGGGAGCGTACGTGTGAGGGCGCGGGTTAGTGTCAGCGTACGGGTTAGGATTAGGGGACGGGTGAGGGTCAGGCTTCGGGGAAGGGTTAGGGTACGGGTTCGGGCTAGGGTTAGCGTTAGGGTTAGGGGACGGGGACGGTTTAGGGTCCAGGTGAGGGTACGACAACGCTTTAGGTGGATCGTACGTTTGAGGGAGCGGGTTAGTGTCAGCGTAGGGGTTAGGATTAGGGAACGGGTGAGGGTCAGGCTTCGGGGAAGGGTTAGGGTTCGGGATCGGGTTAGGGTTAGGGGACGGGGACGGTTTAGCGTCCAGGTGAGGGTACGACAACGCTTTAGGGGGAGTGTACATGTGAGGGCGCGGGTTAGTGTCAGCGTACGGGTTAGGATTAGGGGACGGGTGAGGGTCAGGCTTCGGGGAAGGGTTAGGGTTAGGGTTCGGGCTAGGGTTAGGGTTAGGGGACGGGGACGGTTTAGGGTCCAGGTGAGGGTACGACAACGCTTTAGGGGGAGCGTACGTGTGAGGGCGCGGGTTAGTGTCAGCGTACGGGTTAGGATTAGGGGACGGGTGAGGGTCAGGCTTCGGGGAAGGGTTAGGGTTCGGGTTCGGGCTAGGGTTAGGGTTAGGGGACGGGGACTGTTTAGGGTCCCGGTGAGGGTACGACAACGCTTTAGGGGGAGTGTACGTGTGAGGGCGCGGGTTAGTGTCAGCGTACGGTTTAGGATTAGGGGACGGGTGAGGGTCAGGCTTCGGGGAAGGGTTAGGGTTAGGGTTCGGGCTAGGGTTAGGATTAGGGGACAGGGACGGTTTAGGGTCCAGGTGAGGGTACGACAACGCTTTAGGGGGAGCGTACGTGTTAGGGCGCGGGTTATTGTCAGCGTACGGGTTAGGATTAGGGGACGGGTGAGGGTCAGGCTTCGGGGAAGGGTTAGGGTTCGGGTTCGGGCTAGGGTTAGGGTTAGGGGACGGGGACTGTTTAGGGTCCAGGTGAGGGTACGACAACGCTTTAGGGGGAGCGTACGTGTGAGGGCGCGGGTTAGTGTCAGCGTACGGGTTAGGATTAGGGGACGGGTGAGGGTCAGGCTTCGGGGAAGGGTTAGGGTTCGGGTTCGGGCTAGGGTTAGGGTTAGGGGACGGGGACGGTTTAGCGTCCAGGTGAGGGTACGACAACGCTTTAGGGGGAGCGTACGTGTGAGGGCGCGGGTTAGTGTCAGCGTACGGGTTAGGATTAGGGGATGGGTGAGGGTCAGGCTTCGGGGAAGTGTTAGGGTTCGGGTTCGGGCCAGGGTTAGGGTTAGGGGACGGGGACTGTTTAGGGTCCAGGTGAGGGTACGACAACGCTTTAGGGGGAGCGTACGTGTGAGGGCGAGGGTTAGTGTCAGCGTACGGGTTAGGATTAGGGGACGGGTGAGGGTCAGGCTTCGGGGAAGGGTTAGGGTTCGGGTTCGGTCTAGGGTTAGGGTTAGGGGACGGGGACGGTTTAGGGTCCAGGTGAGGGTACGACAACGCTGTAGGGGGAGCGTACGTGTGAGGGCGCGGGTTAGTGTCAGCGTACTTGTTAGGATTAGGGGACGGGTGAGGGTCAGGCTTCGGGGAAGGGTTAGGGTTCAGGTTCGGGCTAGGGTTAGGGTTAGGGGACGGGGACGGTTTAGGGTCCAGGTGAGGGTATGACAACGCTTTAGGGGGAGCGTACGTGTGAGGGCGCGGGTTAGTGTCAGCGTACGGGTTAGGATTAGGGGACGGGTGAGGGTCAGGCTTCGGGGAAGGGTTAGGGTTCGGGTTCGGGCTAGGGTTAGGGTTAGGGGACGGGGACGGTTTAGGGTACAGGTGAGGGTACAACAACGCTTTAGGGGGAGTGTACGTGTGAGGGCGCGGGTTAGTGTCAGCGTACGGGTTAGGATTAGGGGACGGGTGAGGGTCAGGCTTCGGGGAAGGGTTAGGGTTCGGGTTCGGGCTAGGGTTAGGGTTAGGAGACGGGGACGGTTTAGGGTCCAGGTGAGGGTACGACAACGCTTTAGGGGGAGCGTACGTGTGAGGGCGCGGGTTAGTGTCAGCGTACGGGTTAGCATTAGGGGACGGGTGAGGGTCAGGCTTCGGGGAAGGGTTAGGGTTAGGGTTCGGGCTAGGGTTAGGGTTAGGGGACGGGGACGGTTTAGGGTCCAGGTGAGGGTATGACAACGCTTTAGGGGGAGCGTACGTGTGAGGGCGCGGGTTAGTGTCAGCGTACGGGTTAGGATTAGGGGACGGGTGAGGGTCAGGCTTCGGGGAAGGGTTAGGGTTCGGGTTCGGGCTAGGGTTAGGGTTCGGGGACGGGGACGGTTTAGGGTCCAGGTGAGGGTACGACAACGCTGTAGGGGGAGCGTACGTGTGAGGGCACGGGTTAGTGTCAGCGTACGGGTTAGGATTAAGGGACGGGTGAGGGTCAGGCTTCGGGGAAGGGTTAGGGTTAGGGTTCGGGCTAGGGTTAGGGTTAGGGGACGGGGACGGTTTAGGATCCAGGTGAGGGTACGACAACGCTTTAGGTGGAGCGTACGTGTGAGGGCGCGGGTTAGTGTCAGCGTACGGGTTAGGATTAGGTGACGGGTGAGGGTCAGGCTTCGGGGAAGGGTTAGGGTTCGGGTTCGGGCTAGGGTTAGGGTTAGGGGACGGGGACGGTTTACGGTCCAGGTGAGGGTACGACAACGCTTTAGGGGGAACGTACGTGTGAGGGCGCGGGTTAGTGTCAGCGTACGGGTTAGGATTAGGGGACGGGTGAGGGTCAGGCTTCGGGGAAGGGTTAGGGTTAGGGTTCGGGCTAGGGTTAGGGTTAGGGGACGGGGACGGTTTAGGGTCCAGGTGGGGGTACGACAACGCTGTAGGGAGAGCGTACGTGTGAGGGCGTGGGTTAGTGTCAGCGTACGGGTTAGGATTACGGGACGGGTGAGGGTCAGGTTTCGGGGAAGGGTTAGGGTTCGGGTTCGGGTTAGGGTTAGGGGACGGGGACGGTTTAGCGTCCAGGTGAGGGTACGACATCGCTTTAGGGGGAGTGTACGTGTGAGGGCGCGGGTTAGTGTCAGCGTACGGGTTAGGATTAGGGGACGGGTGAGGGTCAGGCTTCGGGGAAGGGTTAGGGTTCGGGTTCGGGCTAGGGTTAGGGTTAGGGGACGGGGACTGTTTAGGGTCCAGGTGAGGGTACGACAACGCTTTAGGGGGAGTGTACGTGTGAGGGCGCGGGTTAGTGTCAGCGTACGGTTTAGGATTAGGGGACGGGTGAGGGTCAGGCTTCGGGGAAGGGTTAGGGTTAGGGTTCGGGCTAGGGTTAGGGTTAGGGGACGGGGATGGTTCAGGGTCCAGGTGAGGGTACGACAACGCTTTAGGGGGAGCGTACGTGTGAGAGCGCGTGTTAGTGTCAGCGTACGGGTTAGGATTAGGGGACGGGTGAGGGTCAGGCTTCGGGGAAGGGTTAGGGTTCGGGTTCGGGCTAGGGTTAGGGTTAGGGGACGGGGACGGTTTAGGGTCCAGGTGAGGGTACGACAACCCTGTAGGGGGAGCGTACGTGTGAGGGCGCGGGTTAGTGTCAGCGTACGGGTTAGGATTAGGGGAAGGGTGAGGGTCAGGCTTCGGGGAAGGGTTAGGGTTCGGGTTCGGGCTAGGGTTAGGGTTAGGGGACGGGGACGGTTTAGGGTCCAGGTGAGGGTACGACAACGCTGTAGGGGGAGCGTACGTGTGAGGGCGCGGGTTAGTGTCAGCGTACGGGTTAGGATTAGGGGACGGGTGAGGGTCAGGCTTCGGGGAAGGGTTAGGGTTAGGGTTCGGGCTAGGGTTAGGGTTAGGGGACGGGGACGGTTTAGGGTCCAGGTGAGGGTATGACAACGCTTTAGGGGGAGCGTACGTGTGAGGGCGCGGGTTAGTGTCAGCGTACGGGTTAGGATTAGGGGACGGGTGAGGGTCAGGCTTCGGGGAAGGGTTAGGGTTCGGGTTCGGGCTAGTGTTAGGGTTCGGGGACGGGGACGGTTTAGGGTCCAGGTGAGGGTACGACAACGCTGTAGGGGGAGCGTACGTGTGAGGGCACGGGTTAGTGTCAGCGTACGGGTTAGGATTAAGGGACGGGTGAGGGTCAGGCTTCGGGGAAGGGTTAGGGTACGGGTTCGGGCTAGGGTTAGGGTTAGGGGACGGGGACGGTTTAGGGTCCAGGTGAGGGTACGACAACGCTTTAGGTGGAGCGTACGTGTGAGGGCGCGGGTTAGTGTCAGCGTAGGGGTTAGGATTAGGTGACGGGTGAGGGTCAGGCTTCGGGGAAGGGTTAGGGTTCGGGTTCGGGCTAGGGTTAGGGTTAGGGGACGGGGACGGTTTACGGTCCAGGTGAGGGTACGACAACGCTTTAGGGGGAACGTACGTGTGAGGGCGCGGGTTAGTGTCAGCGTACGGGTTAGGATTACGGGACGGGTGAGGGTCAGGTTTCGGGGAAGGGTTAGGGTTCGGGTTCGGGTTAGGGTTAGGGGACGGGGACGGTTTAGCGTCCAGGTGAGGGTACGACAACGCTTTAGGAGGAGCGTACGTGTGAGGGCGCGGGTTAGTGTCAGCGTACGGGTTAGGATTAGGGGACGGGTGAGGGTCAGGCTTCGGGGAAAGGTTAGGGTTGGGGTTCGGGCTAGGGTTAGGGTTAGGGGACGGGGACGGTTTAGGGTCCAGGTGAGGGTACGACAACGCTTTAGGGGGAGCGTACATGGGAGGGCACGGGTTAGTGTCAGCGTACGGGTTAGGATTAGGGGACGGGTGAGGGTCAGGCTTCGGGGAAGGGTTAGGGTTCGGGTTCGGGCTAGGGTTAGGGTTAGGGGAGGGGGACGGTTTAGGGTCCAGGTGAGGGTACGACAACGCTGTAGGGGGAGCGTACGTGTGAGGGCGCGGGTTAGTGTCAGCGTAGGGGTTAGGATTAGGTGACGGGTGAGGGTCAGGCTTCGGGGAAGTGCTAGGGTTCGGGTTCGGGCTAGGGTTAGGGTTAGGGGACGGGGACGGTTTAGGGTCCAGGTCAGGGTACGAGAACGCTTTAGGGGGAACGTACGTGTGAGGGCGCGGGTTAGTGTCAGCGTACGGGTTAGGATTAGGGGACGGGTGAGGGTCAGGCTTCGGGGAAGGGTTAGGGTTCGGGTTCGGGCTAGGGTTAGGGTTAGGCGACGGGGACGGTTTAGGGTCCAGGTGAGGGTACGACAACACTTTAGGGGGAGCGTACGTGTGAGGGCGTGGGTTAGTGTCAGCGTACGGGTTAGGATTAGGGGACGGGTGAGGGTCAGGCTTCGGGGAAGGGTTAGGGTTCGGGTTCGGGTTAGGGTTAGGGGACGGGGACGGTTTAGCGTCCAGGTGAGGGTACGACAACGCTTTAGGGGGAGTGTACGTGTGAGGGCGCGGGTTAGTGTCAGCGTACGGGTTAGGATTAGGGGACGGGTGAGGGTCAGGCTTCGGGGAAGTGTTAGGGTTAGGGTTCGGGCTAGGGTTAGGGTTAGGGGACGGGGACGGTTTAGGGTCCAGGTGAGGGTACGACAACGCTTTAGGGGGAGTGTACGTGTGAGGGCACGGGTTAGTGTCAGCGTACGGGTTAGGATTAGGGGACGGGTGAGGGTCAGGCTTCGGGGAAGGGTTAGGGTTCGGGTTCGGGCTAGGGTTAGGGTTAGGGGACGGGGACTGTTTAGGGTCCAGGTGAGGGTACAACAACGCTTTAGGGGGAGCGTACGTGTGAGGGCGCGGGTTAGTGTCAGCGTACGTTTTAGGATTAGGGGACGGGTGAGGGTCAGGTTTCGGGGAAGGGTTAGGTTTAGGGTTCAGGCTAGGGTTAGGGTTAGGGGACAGGGACGGTTTAGGGTCCAGGTGAGGGTACGACAACGCTTTAGGGGGAGCGTATGTGTGAGGGCGCGGGTTAGTGTCAGCGTACGGGTTAGGATTAGGGGACGGGTGAGGGTCAGGCTTCGGGGAAGGGTTAGGGTTCGGGTTCGGGCTAGGGTTAGGGTTAGGAGACGGGGACGGTTTAGGGTCCAGGTGAGGGTACGACAACGCTGTAGGGGGAGCGTACGTGTGAGGGCGCGGGTTAGTGTCAGCGTACGGGTTAGGATTAGGGGACGGGTGAGGGTCAGGCTTCGGGGAAGGGTTAGGATTAGGGTTCGGGCTAGGGTTAGGGTTAGGGGACGGGGACGGTTTAGGGTCCAGGTGAGGGTACGACAACGCTTTAGGGGGAGCGTACGTGGGAGGGCGCGGGTTAGTGTCAGCGTACGGGTTAGGATTAGGGGACGGGTGAGGGTCAGGCTTCGGGGAAGGGTTAGGGTTCGGGTTCGGGCTAGGGTTAGGGTTAGGGGACGGGGACGGTTTAGGGTCCAGGTGAGGGTACGACAACGCTGTAGGGGGAGCGTACGTGTGAGGGCGCGGGTTAGTGTCAGCGTACGGGTTAGGATTAGGGGACGGGTGAGGGTCAGGCTTCGGGGAAAGGTTAGGGTTGGGGTTCGGGCTAGGGTTAGGGTTAGGGGACGGGGACGGTTTAGGGTCCAGGTGAGGGTACGACAATGCTTTAGGGGGAGTGTACGTGTGAGGGCGCGGGTTAGTGTCAGCGTACGGGTTAGGATTAGGGGACGGGTGAGGGTCAGGCTTCGGGGAAGCGTTAGGGTTAGGGTTCGGGCTAGGGTTAGGGTTAGGGGACGGGGACGGTTTAGGGTCCAGGTGAGGGTACGACAACGCTGTAGGGGGAGCGTACGTGTGAGGGCGCGGGTTAGTGTCAGCGTACGGGTTAGGATTAGGGGACGGGTGAGGGTCAGGCTTCGGGGAAGTGTTAGGGTTAGGGTTCGGGCTAGGGTTAGGGTTAGGGGACGGGGACGGTTTAGGGTCCAGGTGAGGGTACGACAACGCTTTAGGGGGAGCGTACGTGGGAGGGCGCGGGTTAGTGTCAGCGTACGGATTAGGATTAGGGGACGGGTGAGGGTCAGGCTTCGGGGAAGGGTTAGGGTTCGGGTTCGGGCTAGGGTTAGGGTTAGGGGATGGGGACGGTTTAGGGTCCAGGTGAGGGTACGACAACGCTGTAGGGGGAGCGTACGTGTGAGGGCGCGGGTTAGTGTCAGCGTACGGGTTAGGATTAGGGGACGGGTGAGGGTCAGGCTTCGGGGAAGGGTTAGGGTACGGGTTCGGGCTAGGGTTAGGGTTAGGGGACGGGGACGGTTTAGGGTCCAGGTGAGGGTACGACAACGCTTTAGGTGGAGCGTACGTGTGAGGGCGCGGGTTAGTGTCAGCGTAGGGGTTAGGATTAGGTGACGGGTGAGGGTCAGCCTTCGGGGAAGTGCTAGGGTTCGGGTTCGGGCTAGGGTTAGGGTTAGGGGACGGGGACGGTTTAGGGTCCAGGTGAGGGTACGAGAACGCTTTAGGGGGAACATACGTGTGAGGGCGCGGGTTAGTGTCAGCGTACGGGTTAGGATTAGGGGACGGGTGAGGGTCAGGCTTCGGGGAAGGGTTAGGGTTCGGGTTCGGGCTAGGGTTAGGGTTAGGCGACGGGGACGGTTTTGGGTCCAGGTGAGGGTACGACAACACTTTAGGGGGAGCGTACGTGTGAGGGCGTGGGTTAGTGTCAGCGTACGGGTTAGGATTAGGGGACGGGTGAGGGTCAGGCTTCGGGGAAGGGATAGGGTTCGGGTTCGGGTTAGGGTTAGGGGACGGGGACGGTTTAGCGTCCAGGTGAGGGTACGACAACGCTTTAGGGGGAGTGTACGTGTGAGGGCGCGGGTTAGTGTCAGCGTACGGGTTAGGATTAGGGGACGGGTGAGGGTCAGGCTTCGGGGAAGTGTTAGGGTTAGGGTTCGGGCTAGGGTTAGGGTTAGGGGACGGGGACGGTTTAGGGTCCAGGTGAGGGTACGACAACGCTTTAGGGGGAGTGTACGTGTGAGGGCACGGGTTAGTATCAGCGTACGGGTTAGGATTAGGGGACGGGTGAGGGTCAGGCTTCGGGGAAGGGTTAGGGTTCGGGTTCGGGCTAGGGTTAGGGTTAGGGGACGGGGACTGTTTAGGGTCCAGGTGAGGGTACAACAACGCTTTAGGGGGAGCGTACGTGTGAGGGCGCGGGTTAGTGTCAGCGTACGGTTTAGGATTAGGGGACGGGTGAGGGTCAGGCTTCGGGGAAGGGTTAGGGTTAGGGTTCGGGCTAGGGTTAGGGTTAGGGGACAGGGACGGTTTCGGGTCCAGGTGAGGGTACGACAACGCTTTAGGGGGAGCGTACGTGTGAGGGCGCGGGTTAGTGTCAGCGTACGGGTTAGGATTAGGGGACGGGTGAGGGTCAGGCTTCGGGGAATGGTTAGGGTTCGGGTTCGGGCTAGGGTTAGGGTTAGGGGACGGGGACGGTTTAGGGTCCAGGTGAGGGTACGACAACGCTGTAGGGGGAGCGTACGTGTGAGGGCGCGGGTTAGTGTCAGCGTACGGGTTAGGATTAGGGGACGGGTGAGGGTCAGGCTTCGGGGAAGGGTTAGGGTTAGGGTTCGGGCTAGGGTTAGGGTTAGGCGACGGGGACGGTTTAGGGTCCAGGTGAGGGTACGACAACGCTTTAGGGGGAGCGTACGTGTGAGGGCGCGGGTTAGTGTCAGCGTACGGGTTAGGATTAGGGGACGGGTGAGGGTCAGTCTTCGGGGAAGGGTTAGGGTACGGGTTCGGGCTAGGGTTAGGGTTAGGGGACGGGGACTGTTTAGGGTCCAGGTGAGGGTACGACAACGCTTTAGGGGGAGCGTACGTGTGAGGGCGCGGGTTAGTGTCAGCGTACGGTTTAGGATTAGGGGACGGGTGAGGGTCAGGCTTCGGGGAAGGGTTAGGGTTAGGTTTCGGGCTAGGGTTAGGGTTAGGGGACAGGGACGGTTTAGGGTCCAGGTGAGGGTACGACAACGCTTTAGGGGGAGCGTACGTGTGAGGGCGCGGGTTAGTGTCAGCGTACGGGTTAGGATTAGGGGACGGGTGAGGGTCAGGCTTCGGGGAAGGGTTAGGGTTCGGGTTCGGGCTAGGGTTAGGGTTAGGAGACGGGGACGGTTTAGGGTCCAGGTGAGGGTACGACAACGCTGTAGGGGGAGCGTACGTGTGAGGGCGCGGGTTAGTGTCAGCGTACGGGTTAGGATTAGGGGACGGTTGAGGGTCAGGCTTCGGGGAAGGGTTAGGATTAGGGTTCGGGCTAGGGTTAGGGTTAGGGGACGGGGACGGTTTAGGGTCCAGGTGAGGGTACGACAACGCTTTAGGGGGAGCGTACGTGGGAGGGCGCGGGTTAGTGTCAGCGTACGGGTTAGGATTAGGGGACGGGTGAGGGTCAGGCTTCGGGGAAGGGTTAGGGTTCGGGTTCGGGCTAGGGTTAGGGTTAGGGGACGGGGACGGTTTAGGGTCCAGGTGAGGGTACGACAACGCTGTAGGGGGAGCGTACGTGTGAGGGCGCGGGTTAGTGTCAGCGTACGGGTTAGGATTAGGGGACGGTTGAGGGTCAGGCTTCGGGGAAGCGTTAGGGTTAGGGTTCGGGCTAGGGTTAGGGTTAGGGGACGGGGACGGTTTAGGGTCCAGGTGAGGGTACGACAACGCTGTAGGGGGAGCGTACGTGTGAGGGCGCGGGTTAGTGTCAGCGTACGGGTTAGGATTAGGGGACGGGTGAGGGTCAGGCTTCGGGGAAGGGTTAGGGTTAGGGTTCGGGCTAGGGTTAGGGTTAGGGGACGGGGACGGTTTAGGGTCCAGGTGAGGGTACGACAACGCTTTAGGGGGAGCGTACGTGGGAGGGCGCGGGTTAGTGTCAGCGTACGGGTTAGGATTAGGGGACGGGTGAGGGTCAGGCTTCGGGGAAGGGTTAGGGTACGGGTTCGGGCTAGGGTTAGGGTTAGGGGACGGGGACGGTTTAGGGTCCAGGTGAGGGTACGACAACGCTGTAGGGGGAGCGTACGTGTGAGGGCGCGGGTTAGTGTCAGCGTACGGGTTAGGATTAGGGGACGGGTGAGGGTCAGGCTTCGGGGAAGGGTTAGGGTTAGGGTTCGGGCTAGGGTTAGGGTTAGGGGACGGGGACGGTTTAGGGTCCAGGTGAGGGTACGACAACGCTTTAGGGGGAGCGTACGTGGGAGGGCGCGGGTTAGTGTCAGCGTACGGGTTAGGATTAGGGGACGGGTGAGGGTCAGGCTTCGGGGAAGGGTTAGGGTACGGGTTCGGGCTAGGGTTAGGGTTAGGGGACGGGGACGGTTTAGGGTCCAGGTGAGGGTACGACAACGCTTTAGGTGGAGCGTACGTGTGTGGGCGCGGGTTAGTGTCAGCGTAGGGGTTAGGATTAGGTGACGGGTGAGGGTCAGGCTTCGGGGAAGTGTTAGGGTTCGGGTTCGGGCTAGGGTTAGGGTTAGGGGACGGGGACGGTTTAGGGTCCAGGTGAGGGTACGACAACGCTTTAGGGGGAACGTACGTGTGAGGGCGCGGGTTAGTGTCAGCGTACGGGTTAGGATTAGGGGACGGGTGAGGGTCAGGCTTCGGGGAAGGGTTAGGGTTCGGGTTCGGGCTAGGGTTAGGGTTAGGCGACGGGGACGGTTTAGGGTCCAGTTGAGGGTACGACAACACTTTAGGGGGAGCGTACGTGTGAGGGCGTGGGTTAGTGTCAGCGTACGGGTTAGGATTAGGGGACGGGTGAGGGTCAGGCTTCGGGGAAGGGTTAGGGTTCGGGTTCGGGTTAGGGTTAGGGGACGGGGACGGTTTAGCATCCAGGTGAGGGTACGACAACGCTTTAGGGGGAGTGTACGTGTGAGGGCGCGGGTTAGTGTCAGCGTACGGGTTAGGATTAGGGGATGGGTGAGTGTCAGGCTTCGGGGAAGGGTTAGGGTTAGGTTTCGGGCTAGGGTTAGGGTTAGGGGACGGGGACGGTTTAGGGTCCAGGTGAGGGTACGACAACGCTTTAGGGGGAGCGTACGTGTGAGGGCGCGGGTTAGTGTCAGCGTACGGGTTAGGATTAGGGGACGGGTGAGGGTCAGGCTTCGGGGAAGGGTTAGGGTTAGGGTTCGGGCTAGGGTTAGGGTTAGGGGACGGGGACGGTTTAGGGTCCAGGTGAGGGTACGACAACGCTTTAGGGGGAGTGTACGTGTGAGGGCGCGGGTTAGTGTCAGCGTACGGGTTAGGATTAGGGGACGGGTGAGGGTCAGGCTTCGGGGAAGGGTTAGGGTTCGGGTTCGGGCTAGGGTTAGGGTTAGGGGACGGGGACTGTTTAGGGTCCAGGTGAGGGTACGACAACGCTTTAGGGGGAGCGTACTTGTGAGGGCGCGGGTTAGTGTCAGCGTACGGTTTAGGATTAGGGGACGGGTGAGGGTCAGGCTTCGGGGAAGGGTTAGGGTTAGGGTTCGGGCTAGGGTTAGGGTTAGGGGACAGGGACGGTTTCGTGTCCAGGTGAGGGTACGACAACGCTTTAGGGGGAGCGTACGTGTGAGGGCGCGGGTTAGTGTCAGCGTACGGGTTAGGATTAGGGGACGGGTGAGGGTCAGGCTTCGGGGAAGGGTTAGGGTTCGGGTTCGGGCTAGGGTTAGGGTTAGGCGACGGGGACGGTTTAGGGTCCAGGTGAGGGTACGACAACGCTGTAGGGGGAACGTACGTGTGAGGGCGCGGGTTAGTGTCAGCGTACGGGTTAGGATTAGGGGACGGGTGAGGGTCAGGCTTCGGGGAAGGGTTAGGGTTAGGGTTCGGGCTAGGGTTAGGGTTAGGGGACGGGGACGGTTTAGGGTCCAGGTGAGGGTACGACAACGCTTTAGGGGGAGCGTACGTGTGAGGGCGCGGGTTAGTGTCAGCGTACGGGTTAGGATTAGGGGACGGGTGAGGGTCAGGCTTCGGGGAAGGGTTAGGGTTAGGGTTCGGGCTAGGGTTAGGGTTAGGGGACGGGGACGGTTTAGGGTCCAGGTGAGGGTACGACAACGCTTTAGGGGGAGCGTACGTGTGAGGGCGCGGGTTAGTGTCAGCGTACGGGTTAGGATTAAGGGACGGGTGAGGGTCAGGCTTCGGGGAAGGGTTAGGGTTAGGGTTCGGGCTAGGGTTAGGGTTAGGGGACGGAGACGGTTTAGGGTCCAGGTGAGGGTACGACAACGCTTTAGGGCGAGCGTACGTGTGAGGGCGCGGGTTAGTGTCAGCGTACGGGTTAGGATTAGGGGACGGGTGAGGGTCAGGCTTCGGGGAAGGGTTAGGGTTCGGGTTCGGGCTAGTGTTAGGGGTAGGGGACTGGAACGGTTTAGGGTCCAGGTCAGGGTACGACAACGCTCTAGGGGGAGCGTACGTGTGAGGGCGTGGGTTAGTGTCAGCGTACGGGTTAGGATTAGGGGACGGGTGAGGGTCAGGCTTCGGGGAAGGGTTAGGGTTCGGGTTCGGGCTAGGGTTAGGGTTAGGGGACGGGGACGGTTTAGGGTCCAGGTGAGGGTACGACAACGCTGTAGGGGGAGCGTACGTGTGAGGGCGCGGGTTAGTGTCAGCGTACGGGTTAGGATTAGGGGACGGGTGAGGGTGAGGCTTCGGGGAAGGGTTAGGGTTAGGGTTCGGGCTAGGGTTAGGGTTTGGGGACGGGGACGGTTTAGGGTCCAGGTGAGGGTACGACAACGCTTTAGGGGGAGCGTACGTGTGAGGGCACGGGTTAGTTTCAGCGTACGGGTTAGGATTAGGGGACGGGTGAGGGTCAGGCTTCGGGAAGGATTAGGGTTCGGGTTCGGGCTAGGGTTAGGGTTAGGGGACGGGGACGGTTTAGGGTCCAGGTGAGGGTACAACAACGTTTTAGGGGGAGCGTACGTGTGAGGGCGCGGGTTAGTGTCAGCGTACGGGTTAGGATTAGGAGACGGGTGAGGGTCAGGCTTCGGGGAAAGGTTAGGGTTCGGGTTCGGGCTAGGGTTAGGGTTAGGGGACGGGGACGGTTTAGGGTCCAGGTGAGGGTACGACAACGCTTTAGGGGGAGCGTACGTGTGAGGGCGTGGGTTAGTGTCAGCGTACGGGTTAGGATTAGGGGACGGGTGAGGGTCAGGCTTCGGGGAAGGGTTAGGGTTAGGGTTCGGGCTAGGGTTAGGGTTAGGGGACGGGGACGGTATAGGGTCCAGGTGAGGGTACGACAACGCTTTAGGGGGAGCGTACGTGTGAGGGCGCAGGTTAGTGTCAGCGTACGGGTTAGGATTAGGGGACGGGTGAGGGTCAGGCTTCGGGGAAGGGTTAGGGTCCGGGTTCGGGCTAGTGTTAGGCTTAGGGGACGGGGACGGTTTAGGGTCCAGGTGAGGGCACGACAACGCTTTAGGGGGAGCGTACGTGTGAGGGCGCGGGTTAGTGTCACCGTACGGGTTAGGATTAGGGGACGGGTGAGGGTCAGGCTTCGGGGAAGGGTTAGGGTTAGGGTTCGGGCTAGGGTTAGGGTTAGGGGACGGGGACTGTTTAGGGTCCAGGTGAGGGTACGACAACGCTTTAGGGGGAGCGTACGTGTGAGGGCGCGGGTTAGTGTCAGCGTACGGGTTAGGATTAGGGGACGGGTGAGGTTCAGGCTTCGGGGAAGGGTTAGGGTTAGGGTTCGGGCTAGGGTTAGGGTTAGGGGACGGGGACGGTTTAGGGTCCAGGTGAGGGTACGACAACGCTGTAGGGGGAGCGTACGTGTGAGGGCGCGGGTTAGTGTCAGCGTACGGGTTAGGATTAGAGGACGGGTGAGGGTCAGGCTTCGGGGAAGGGTTAGGGTTAGGGTTCGGGCTAGGGTTAGGGTTAGGGGACGGGGACGGTTTAGGGTCCAGGTGAGGGTACGACAACGCTGTAGGGGGAGCGTACGTGTGAGGGCGCGGGTTAGTGTCAGCGTACGGGTTAGGATTAGAGGACGGGTGAGGGTCAGGCTTCGGGGAAGGGTTAGGATTAGGGTTCGGGCTAGGGTTAGGGTTAGGGGACGGGGACGGTTTAGGGTCCAGGTGAGGGTACGACAACGCTTTAGGGGGAGCGTACGTGTGAGGGCGCGGGTTAGTGTCAGCGTACGGGTTAGGATTAGGGGACGGGTGAGGGTCAGGCTTCGGGGAAGGGTTATGGTTAGGGTTCGGGCTAGTTTTAGGCTTAGGGGACGGGGACGGTTTAGGGTCCAGGTGAGGGTACGACAACGCTTTAGTGGGAGCGTACGTGTGAGGGCGCGGGTTAGTGTCACCGTACGGGTTAGGATTAGGGGACGGGTGAGGGTCAGGCTTCGGGGAAGGGTTAGGGTTAGGGTTCGGGCTAGGGTTAGGGTTAGGCGACGGGGACTGTTTAGGGTCCAGGTGAGGGTACGACAACGCTTTAGGGGGAGCGTACGTGTGAGGGCGCGGGTTAGTGTCAGCGTACGGTTTAGGATTAGGGGACGGGTGAGGGTCAGGCTTCGGGGAAGGGTTAGGGTTAGGGTTCGAGCTAGGGTTAGGGTTAGGGGACGGGGACGGTTTAGGGTCCAGGTGAGGGTACGACAACGCTTTAGGGGGAGCGTACGTGTGAGGGCGCGGGTTAGTGTCAGCGTACGGGTTAGGATTAGGGGACGGGTGAGGGTCAGGCTTCGGGGAAGGGTTAGGTTTAGGGTTCGGGCTAGGGTTAGGGTTAGGGGACGGGGACGGTTTAGGGTCCAGGTGAGGGTACGACAACGCTGTAGGGGGAGCGTACGTGTGAGGGCGCGGGTTAGTGTCAGCGTACGGGTTAGGATTAGAGGACGGGTGAGGGTCAGGCTTCGGGGAAGGGTTAGTGTTAGGGTTCGGGCTAGGGTTAGGGTTAGGGGATGGGGACGGTTTAGGGTCCAGGTGAGGGTACGACAACGCTTTAGGGGGAGCGTACGTGTGAGGGCGCGGGTTAGTGTCAGCGTACGGGTTAGGATTAAGGTTCGGGTGAGGGTCAGGCTTCGGGGAAGGGTTAGGGTTCGGGTTCGGGCTAGGGTTAGGGTTAGGGGACGGGGACGGTTTAGGGTCCAGGTGAGGGTACGACAACGCTTTAGGGGGAGCGTACGTGTGAGGGCACGGGTTAGTGTCAGCGTACGGTTTAGGATTAGGGGACGTGTGAGGGTCAGGCTTCGGGGAAGGGTTAGGGTTAGGGTTCGGGCTAGGGTTAGGGTTAGGGGACAGGGACGGTTTAGGGTTCAGGTGAGGGTACGACAACGCTTTAGGGGGAGCGTACGTGTGAGGGCGCGGGTTAGTGTCAGCGTACGGGTTAGGATTAGGGGACGGGTGAGGGTCAGGCTTCGGGGAAGGGTTAGGGTTCGGGTTCGGGCTAGGGTTAGGGTTAGGGGACGGGGACGGTTTAGGGTCCAGGTGAGTGTACGACAACGCTTCAGGTGGAGCGTACGTGTGAGGGCGCGGGTTAGTGTCAGCGTACGGGTTAGGATTAGGGGATGGATGAGGGTCAGGCTTCGGGGAAGTGTTAGGGTTAGGGTTCGGGCTAGGGTTAGTGTTAGGGGACAGGGACGGTTTAGGGTCCAGGTGAGGGTACGACAACGCTTTAGGGGGAGCATACGTGTGAGGGCGCGGGTTAGTGTCAGCGTACGGGTTAGGATTAGGTGACGGGTGAGGGTCAGGCTTCGGGGAAGGGTTAGGGTTCGGGTTCGGGCTAGGGTTAGGGTTAGGGGACGGGGACGGTTTAGGGTCCAGGTGAGGGTACGACAACGCTGTAGGGGGAGCGTACGTGTGAGGGCACGGGTTAGTGTCAGCGTACGGGTTAGGATTAGGGGACGGGTGAGGGTCAGGCTTCGGGGAAGGGTTAGGGTTAGGGTTCGGGCTAGGGTTAGGGTTAGGGGACGGGGACGGTTTAGGGTCCAGGTGAGGGTACGACAACGCTGTAGGGGGAGCGTACGAGTGAGGGCGAGGGTTAGTGTCAGCGTACGGGTTAGGATTAGGGGACGGGTGAGGGTCAGGGTTCGGGGAAGGGTTAGGGTTCGGGTTCGGGCTAGGGTTAGGGTTAGGGGACGGGGACGGTTTAGGGTCCAGGTGAGGGTACGACAACGCTTTAGGGGGAGCGTACGTGTGAGGGCGCGGGTTAGTGTCAGCGTACGGGTTAGGATTAGGGGACGGGTGAGGGTCAGGCTTCGGGGAAGGGTTAGGGTTCGGGTTCGGGCTAGGGTTAGGGTTAGGGGACGGGGACGGTTTAGGGTCCAGGTGAGGGTACGACAACGCTTTAGGGGGAGCGTACGTGTGAGGGCGCGGGTTAGTGTCAGCGTACGGGTTAGGATTAGGGGACGGGTGAGGGTCAGGCTTCGGGGAAGTGTTAGGGTTCGGGTTCGGGCTAGGGTTAGGGTTAGGGGACGGGGATGGTTTAGGGTCCAGGTGAGGGTACAACAACGCTTTAGGGGGAGCGTACGTGTGAGGGCGCGGGTTAGTGTCAGCGTAGGGGTTAGGATTAGGTGACGGGTGAGGGTCAGGCTTCGGGGAAGTGCTAGGGTTCGGGTTCGGGCTAGGGTTAGGGTTAGGGGACGGGGACGGTTTAGGGTCCAGGTGAGGGTACGAGAACGCTTTAGGGGGAACGTACGTGTGAGGGCGCGGGTTAGTGTCAGCGTACGGGTTAGGATTAGGGGACGGGTGAGGGTCAGGCTTCGGGTAAGGGTTAGGGTTCGGGTTCGGGCTAGGGTTAGGGTTAGGCGACGGGGACGGTTTAGGGTCCAGGTGAGGGTACGACAACACTTTAGGGGGAGCGTACGTGTGAGGGCGTGGGTTAGTGTCAGCGTACGGGTTAGGATTAGGGGACGGGTGAGGGTCAGGCTTCGGGGAAGGGTTAGGGTTCGGGTTCGGGTTAGGGTTAGGGGACGGGGACGGTTTAGCGTCCAGGTGAGGGTACGACAACGCTTTAGGGGGAGTGTACGTGTGAGGGCGCGGGTTAGTGTCAGCGTACGGGTTAGGATTAGGGGACGGGTGAGGGTCAGGCTTCGGGGAAGTGTTAGGGTTAGGGTTCGGGCTAGGGTTAGGGTTAGGGGACGGGGACGGTTTAGGGTCCAGGTGAGGGTACGACAACGCTTTAGGGGGAGTGTACGTGTGAGGGCACGGGTTAGTGTCAGCGTACGGGTTAGGATTAGGGGACGGGTGAGGGTCAGGCTTCGGGGAAGGGTTAGGGTTCGGGTTCGGGCTAGGGTTAGGGTTAGGGGACGGGGACTGTTTAGGGTCCAGGTGAGGGTACAACAACGCTTTAGGGGGAGCGTACGTGTGAGGGCGCGGGTTAGTGTCAGCGTACGGGTTAGGATTAGGGGACGGGTGAGGGTCAGGCTTCGGGGAATGGTTAGGGTTCGGGTTCGGGCTAGGGTTAGGGTTAGGGGACGGGGACGGTTTAGGGTCCAGGTGAGGGTACGACAACGCTGTAGGGGGAGCGTACGTGTGAGGGCGCGGGTTAGTGTCAGCGTACGGGTTAGGATTAGGGGACGGGTGAGGGTCAGGCTTCGGGGAAGGGTTAGGGTTAGGGTTCGGGCTAGGGTTAGGGTTAGGCGACGGGGACGGTTTAGGGTCCAGGTGAGGGTACGACAACGCTTTAGGGGGAGCGTACGTGTGAGGGCGCGCGTTAGTGTCAGCGTACGGGTTAGGATTAGGGGACGGGTGAGGGTCAGTCTTCGGGGAAGGGTTAGGGTACGGGTTCGGGCTAGGGTTAGGGTTAGGGGACGGGGACTGTTTAGGGTCCAGGTGAGGGTACGACAACGCTTTAGGGGGAGCGTACGTGTGAGGGCGCGGGTTAGTGTCAGCGTACGGTTTAGGATTAGGGGACGGGTGAGGGTCAGGCTTCGGGGAAGGGTTAGGGTTAGGGTTCGGGCTAGGGTTAGGGTTAGGGGACAGGGACGGTTTAGGGTCCAGGTGAGGGTACGACAACGCTTTAGGGGGAGCGTACGTGTGAGGGCGCGGGTTAGTGTCAGCGTACGGGTTAGGATTAGGGGACGGGTGAGGGTCAGGCTTCGGGGAAGGGTTAGGGTTCGGGTTCGGGCTAGGGTTAGGGTTAGGAGACGGGGACGGTTTAGGGTCCAGGTGAGGGTACGACAACGCTGTAGGGGGAGCGTACGTGTGAGGGCGCGGGTTAGTGTCAGCGTACGGGTTAGGATTAGGGGACGGGTGAGGGTCAGGCTTCGGGGAAGGGTTAGGATTAGGGTTCGGGCTAGGGTTAGGGTTAGGGGACGGGGACGGTTTAGGGTCCAGGTGAGGGTACGACAACGCTTTAGGGGGAGCGTACGTGGGAGGGCGCGGGTTAGTGTCAGCGTACGGGTTAGGATTAGGGGACGGGTGAGGGTCAGGCTTCGGGGAAGGGTTAGGGTTCGGGTTCGGGCTAGGGTTAGGGTTAGGGGACGGGGACGGTTTAGGGTCCAGGTGAGGGTACGACAACGCTTTAGGGGGAGTGTACGTGTGAGGGCGCGGGTTAGTGTCAGCGTACGGGTTAGGATTAGGGGACGGTTGAGGGTCAGGCTTCGGGGAAGCGTTAGGGTTAGGGTTCGGGCTAGGGTTAGGGTTAGGGGACGGGGACGGTTTAGGGTCCAGGTGAGGGTACGACAACGCTGTAGGGGGAGCGTACGTGTGAGGGCGCGGGTTAGTGTCAGCGTACGGGTTAGGATTAGGGGACGGGTGAGGGTCAGGCTTCGGGGAAGGGTTAGGGTTAGGGTTCGGGCTAGGGTTAGGGTTAGGGGACGGGGACGGTTTAGGGTCCAGGTGAGGGTACGACAACGCTTTAGGGGGAGCGTACGTGGGAGGGCGCGGGTTAGTGTCAGCGTACGGGTTAGGATTAGGGGACGGGTGAGGGTCAGGCTTCGGGGAAGGGTTAGGGTACGGGTTCGGGCTAGGGTTAGGGTTAGGGGACGGGGACGGCTTAGGGTCCAGGTGAGGGTACGACAACGCTTTAGGTGGAGCGTACGTGTGTGGGCGCGGGTTAGTGTCAGCGTAGGGGTTAGGATTAAGTGACGGGTGAGGGTCAGGCTTCGGGGAAGTGTTAGGGTTCGGGTTCGGGCTAGGGTTAGGGTTAGGGGACGGGGACGGTTTAGGGTCCAGGTGAGGGTACGAGAACGCTTTAGGGGGAACGTACGTGTGAGGGCGCGGGTTAGTGTCAGCGTACGGGTTAGGATTACGGGACGGGTGAGGGTCAGGCTTCGGGGAAGGGTTAGGGTTCGGGTTCGGGCTAGGGTTAGGGTTAGGCGACGGGGACGGTTTAGGGTCCAGTTGAGGGTACGACAACACTTTAGGGGGAGCGTACGTGTGAGGGCGTGGGTTAGTGTCAGCGTACGGGTTAGGATTAGGGGACGGGTGAGGGTCAGGCTTCGGGGAAGGGTTAGGGTTCGGGTTCGGGTTAGGGTTAGGGGACGGGGACGGTTTAGCATCCAGGTGAGGGTACGACAACGCTTTAGGGGGAGTGTACGTGTGAGGGCGCGGGTTAGTGTCAGCGTACGGGTTAGGATTAGGGGACGGGTGAGGGTCAGGCTTCGGGGAAGGGTTAGGGTTAGGGTTCGGGCTAGGGTTAGGGTTAGGGGACGGGGACGGTTTAGGGTCCAGGTGAGGGTACGACAACGCTTTAGGGGGAGCGTACGTGTGAGGGCGCGGGTTAGTGTCAGCGTACGGGTTAGGATTAGGGGACGGGTGAGGGTCAGGCTTCGGGGAAGGGTTAGGGTTAGGGTTCGGGCTAGGGTTAGGGTTAGGGGACGGGGACGGATTAGGGTCCAGGTGAGGGTACGACAACGCTTTAGGGGGAGTGTACGTGTGAGGGCGCGGGTTAGTGTCAGCGTACGGGTTAGGATTAGGGGACGGGTGAGGGTCAGGCTTCGGGGAAGGGTTAGGGTTCGGGTTCGGGCTAGGGTTAGGGTTAGGGGACGGGGACTGTTTAGGGTCCAGGTGAGGGTACGACAACGCTTTAGGGGGAGCGTACTTGTGAGGGCGCGGGTTAGTGTCAGCGTACGGTTTAGGATTAGGGGACGGGTGAGGGTCAGGCTTCGGGGAAGGGTTAGGGTTCGGGTTCGGGCTAGCGTTAGGGTTAGGCGACGGGGACGGTTTAGGGTCCAGGTGAGGGTACGACAACGCTGTAGGGGGAACGTACGTGTGAGGGCGCGGGTTAGTGTCAGCGTACGGGTTAGGATTAGGGGACGGGTGAGGGTCAGGCTTCGGGGAAGGGTTAGGGTTAGGGTTCGGGCTAGGGTTAGGGTTAGGGGACGGGGACGGTTTAGGGTCCAGGTGAGGGTACGACAACGCTTTAGGGGGAGCGTACGTGTGAGGGCGCGGGTTAGTGTCAGCGTACGGGTTAGGATTAGGGGACGGGTGAGGGTCAGGCTTCGGGGAAGGGTTAGGGTTAGGGTTCGGGCTAGGGTTAGGGTTAGGGGACGGGGACGGTTTAGGGTCCAGGTGAGGGTACGACAACGCTTTAGGGGGAGCGTACGTGTGAGGGCGCGGGTTAGTGTCAGCGTACGGGTTAGGATTAAGGGACGGGTGAGGGTCAGGCTTCGGGGAAGGGTTAGGGTTAGGGTTCGGGCTAGGGTTAGGGTTAGGGGACGGAGACGGTTTAGGGTCCAGGTGAGGGTACGACAACGCTTTAGGGCGAGCGTACGTGTGAGGGCGCGGGTTAGTGTCAGCGTACGGGTTAGGATTAGGGGACGGGTGAGTGTCAGGCTTCGGGGAAGGGTTAGGGTTCGGGTTCGGGCTAGTGTTAGGGTTAGGGGACTGGAACGGTTTAGGGTCCAGGTCAGGGTACGACAACGCTCTAGGGGGAGCGTACGTGTGAGGGCGTGGGTTAGTGTCAGCGTACGGGTTAGGATTAGGGGACGGGTGAGGGTCAGGCTTCGGGGAAGGGTTAGGGTTCGGGTTCGGGCTAGGGTTAGGGTTAGGGGACGGGGACGGTTTAGGGTCCAGGTGAGGGTACGACAACGCTGTAGGGGGAGCGTACGTGTGAGGGCGCGGGTTAGTGTCAGCGTACGGTTTAGGATTAGGGGACGGGTGAGGGTGAGGCTTCGGGGAAGGGTTAGGGTTAGGGTTCGGGCTAGGGTTAGGGTTTGGGGACGGGGACGGTTTAGGGTCCAGGTGAGGGTACGACAACGCTTTAGGGGGAGCGTACGTGTGAGGGCACGGGTTAGTTTCAGCGTACGGGTTAGGATTAGGGGACGGGTGAGGGTCAGGCTTCGGGAAGGATTAGGGTTCGGGTTCGGGCTAGGGTTAGGGTTAGGGGACGGGGACGGTTTAGGGTCCAGGTGAGGGTACAACAACGTTTTAGGGGGAGCGTACGTGTGAGGGCGCGGGTTAGTGTCAGCGTAAGGGTTAGGATTAGGAGACGGGTGAGGGTCAGGCTTCGGGGAAAGGTTAGGGTTCGGGTTCGGGCTAGGGTTAGGGTTAGGGGACGGGGACGGTTTAGGGTCCAGGTGAGGGTACGACAACGCTTTAGGGGGAGCGTACGTGTGAGGGCGTGGGTTAGTGTCAGCGTACGGGTTAGGATTAGGGGACGGGTGAGGGTCAGGCTTCGGGGAAGGGTTAGGGTTAGGGTTCAGGCTAGGGTTAGGGTTAGGGGACGGGGACGGTTTAGGGTCCAGGTGAGGGTACGACAACGCTTTAGGGGGAGCGTACGTGTGAGGGCGCAGGTTAGTGTCAGCGTACGGGTTAGGATTAGGGGACGGGTGAGGGTCAGGCTTCGGGGAAGGGTTAGGGTCCGGGTTCGGGCTAGTGTTAGGCTTAGGGGACGGGGACGGTTTAGGGTCCAGGTGAGGGCACGACAACGCTTTAGGGGGAGCGTACGTGTGAGGGCGCGGGTTAGTGTCACCGTACGGGTTAGGATTAGGGGACGGGTGAGGGTCAGGCTTCGGGGAAGGGTTAGGGTTAGGGTTCGGGCTAGGGTTAGGGTTAGGGGACGGGGACTGTTTAGGGTCCAGGTGAGGGTACGACAACGCTTTAGGGGGAGCGTACGTGTGAGGGCGCGGGTTAGTGTCAGCGTACGGGTTAGGATTAGGGGACGGGTGAGGGTCAGGCTTCGGCGAAGGGTTAGGTTTAGGGTTCGGGCTAGGGTTAGGGTTAGGGGACGGGGACGGTTTAGGGTCCAGGTGAGGGTACGACAACTCTGTAGGGGGAGCGTACGTGTGAGGGCGCGGGTTAGTGTCAGCGTACGGGTTAGGATTAGAGGACGGGTGAGGGTCAGGCTTCGGGGAAGGGGTAGGGTTAGGGTTCGGGCTAGGGTTAGGGTTAGGGGACGGGGACGGTTTAGGGTCCAGGTGAGGGTACGACAACGCTGTAGGGGGAGCGTACGTGTGAGGGCGCGGGTTAGTGTCAGCGTACGGGTTAGGATTAGAGGACGGGTGAGGATCAGGCTTCGGGGAAGGGTTAGGGTTAGGGTTCGGGCTAGGGTTAGGGTTAGGGGACGGGGACGGTTTAGGGTCCAGGTGAGGGTACGACAACGCTTTAGGGGGAGCGTACGTGTGAGGGCGCGGGTTAGTGTCAGCGTACGGGTTAGGATTAGGGGACGGGTGAGGGTCAGGCTTCGGGGAAGGGTTATGGTTAGGGTTCGGGCTAGTTTTAGGCTTAGGGAACGGGGACGGTTTAGGGTCCAGGTGAGGGTACGACAACGCTTTAGTGGGAGCGTACGTGTGAGGGCGCGGGTTAGTGTCACCGTACGGGTTAGGATTAGGGGACGGGTGAGGGTCAGGCTTCGGGGAAGGGTTAGGGTTAGGGTTCGGGCTAGGGTTAGGGTTAGGGGACGGGGACTGTTTAGGGTCCAGGTGAGGGTACGACAACGCTTTAGGGGGAGCGTACGTGTGAGGGCGCGGGTTAGTGTCAGCGTACGGTTTAGGATTAGGGGACGGGTGAGGGTCAGGCTTCGGGGAAGGGTTAGGGTTAGGGTTCGAGCTAGGGTTAGGGTTAGGGGACGGGGACGGTTTAGGGTCCAGGTGAGGGTACGACAACGCTTTAGGGGGAGCGTACGTGTGAGGGCGCGGGTTAGTGTCAGCGTACGGGTTAGGATTAGGGGACGGGTGAGGGTCAGGCTTCGGGGAAGGGTTAGGGTTAGGGTTCGGGCTAGGGTTAGGGTTAGGGGACGGGGACGGTTTAGGGTCCAGGTGAGGGTACGACAACGCTGTAGGGGGAGCGTACGTGTGAGGGCGCGGGTTAGTGTCAGCGTACGGGTTAGGATTAGAGGACGGGTGAGGGTCAGGCTTCGGGGAAGGGTTAGTGTTAGGGTTCGGGCTAGGGTTAGGGTTAGGGGATGGGGACGGTTTAGGGTCCAGGTGAGGGTACGACAACGCTTTAGGGGGAGCGTACGTGTGAGGGCGCGGGTTAGTGTCAGCGTACGGGTTAGGATTAAGGTTCGGGTGAGGGTCAGGCTTCGGTGAAGGGTTAGGGTTCGGGTTCGGGCTAGGGTTAGGGTTAGGGGACGGGGACGGTTTAGGGTCCAGGTGAGGGTACGACAACGCTTTAGGGGGAGCGTACGTGTGAGGGCGCGGGTTAGTGTCAGCGTACGGTTTAGGATTAGGGGACGTGTGAGGGTCAGGCTTCGGGGAAGGGTTAGGGTTAGGGTTCGGGCTAGGGTTAGGGTTAGGGGACAGGGACGGTTTAGGGTTCAGGTGAGGGTACGACAACGCTTTAGGGGGAGCGTACGTGTGAGGGCGCGGGTTAGTGTCAGCGTACGGGTTAGGATTAGGGGACGGGTGAGGGTCAGGCTTCGGGGAAGGGTTAGGGTTCGGGTTCGGGCTAGGGTTAGGGTTAGGGGACGGGGACGGTTTAGGGTCCAGGTGAGGGTACGACAACGCTTTAGGTGGAGCGTACGTGTGAGGGCGCGGGTTAGTGTCAGCGTACGGGTTAGGATTAGGGGATGGATGAGGGTCAGGCTTCGGGGAAGTGTTAGGGTTAGGGTTCGGGCTAGGGTTAGGGTTAGGGGACAGGGACGGTTTAGGGTCCAGGTGAGGGTACGACAACGCTTTAGGGGGAGCGTACGTGTGAGGGCGCGGGTTAGTGTCAGCGTACGGGTTAGGATTAGGGGACGGGTGAGGGTCAGGCTTCGGGGAAGGGTTAGGGTTCGGGTTCGGGCTAGGGTTAGGGTTAGGGGACGGGGACGGTTTAGGGTCCAGGTGAGGGTACGACAACGCTGTAGGGGGAGCGTACGTGTGAGGGCACGGGTTAGTGTCAGCGTACGGGTTAGGATTAGGGGACGGGTGAGGGTCAGGCTTCGGGGAAGGGTTAGGGTTAGGGTTCGGGCTAGGGTTAGGGTTAGGGGACGGGGACGGTTTAGGGTCCAGGTGAGGGTACGACAACGCTGTAGGGGGAGCGTACGAGTGAGGGCGAGGGTTAGTGTCAGCGTACGGGTTAGGATTAGGGGACGGGTGAGGGTCAGGGTTCGGGGAAGGGTTAGGGTTCGGGTTCAGGCTAGGGTTAGGGTTAGGGGACGGGGACGGTTTAGGGTCCAGGTGAGGGTACGACAACGCTTTAGGGGGAGCGTACGTGTGAGGGCACGGGTTAGTGTCAGCGTACGGGTTAGGATTAGGGGACGGGTGAGGGTCAGGCTTCGGGGAAGGGTTAGGGTTCGGGTTCGGGCTAGGGTTAGGGTTAGGGGACGGGGACGGTTTAGGGTCCAGGTGAGGGTACGACAACGCTTTAGGGGGAGCGTACGTGTGAGGGCGCGGGTTAGTGTCAGCGTACGGGTTAGGATTAGGGGACGGGTGAGGGTCAGGCTTCGGGGAAGGGTTAGGGTTAGGGTTCGGGCTAGGGTTAGGGTTAGGGGACGGGGACGGTTTAGGGTCCAGGTGAGGGTACGACAACGCTTTAGGGGGAGCGTACGTGTGAGGGCGCGGGTTAGTGTCAGCGTACGGGTTAGGATTAGGGGACGGGTGAGGGTCAGGCTTCGGGGAAGGGTTAGGGTTAGGGTTCGGGCTAGGGTTAGGGTTAGGGGACGGGGACGGTTTAGGGTCCAGGTGAGGGTACGACAACGCTTTAGGGGGAGCGTACGTGTGAGGGCGCGGGTTAGTGTCAGCGTACGGGTTAGGATTAAGGGACGGGTGAGGGTCAGGCTTCGGGGAAGGGTTAGGGTTAGGGTTCGGGCTAGGGTTAGGGTTAGGGGACGGAGACGGTTTAGGGTCCAGGTGAGGGTACGACAACGCTTTAGGGCGAGCGTACGTGTGAGGGCGCGGGTTAGTGTCAGCGTACGGGTTAGGATTAGGGGACGGGTGAGTGTCAGGCTTCGGGGAAGGGTTAGGGTTCGGGTTCGGGCTAGTGTTAGGGTTAGGGGACTGGAACGGTTTAGGGTCCAGGTCAGGGTACGACAACGCTCTAGGGGGAGCGTACGTGTGAGGGCGTGGGTTAGTGTCAGCGTACGGGTTAGGATTAGGGGACGGGTGAGGGTCAGGCTTCGGGGAAGGGTTAGGGTTCGGGTTCGGGCTAGGGTTAGGGTTAGGGGACGGGGACGGTTTAGGGTCCAGGTGAGGGTACGACAACGCTGTAGGGGGAGCGTACGTGTGAGGGCGCGGGTTAGTGTCAGCGTACGGTTTAGGATTAGGGGACGGGTGAGGGTGAGGCTTCGGGGAAGGGTTAGGGTTAGGGTTCGGGCTAGGGTTAGGGTTTGGGGACGGGGACGGTTTAGGGTCCAGGTGAGGGTACGACAACGCTTTAGGGGGAGCGTACGTGTGAGGGCACGGGTTAGTTTCAGCGTACGGGTTAGGATTAGGGGACGGGTGAGGGTCAGGCTTCGGGAAGGATTAGGGTTCGGGTTCGGGCTAGGGTTAGGGTTAGGGGACGGGGACGGTTTAGGGTCCAGGTGAGGGTACAACAACGTTTTAGGGGGAGCGTACGTGTGAGGGCGCGGGTTAGTGTCAGCGTAAGGGTTAGGATTAGGAGACGGGTGAGGGTCAGGCTTCGGGGAAAGGTTAGGGTTCGGGTTCGGGCTAGGGTTAGGGTTAGGGGACGGGGACGGTTTAGGGTCCAGGTGAGGGTACGACAACGCTTTAGGGGGAGCGTACGTGTGAGGGCGTGGGTTAGTGTCAGCGTACGGGTTAGGATTAGGGGACGGGTGAGGGTCAGGCTTCGGGGAAGGGTTAGGGTTAGGGTTCAGGCTAGGGTTAGGGTTAGGGGACGGGGACGGTTTAGGGTCCAGGTGAGGGTACGACAACGCTTTAGGGGGAGCGTACGTGTGAGGGCGCAGGTTAGTGTCAGCGTACGGGTTAGGATTAGGGGACGGGTGAGGGTCAGGCTTCGGGGAAGGGTTAGGGTCCGGGTTCGGGCTAGTGTTAGGCTTAGGGGACGGGGACGGTTTAGGGTCCAGGTGAGGGCACGACAACGCTTTAGGGGGAGCGTACGTGTGAGGGCGCGGGTTAGTGTCACCGTACGGGTTAGGATTAGGGGACGGGTGAGGGTCAGGCTTCGGGGAAGGGTTAGGGTTAGGGTTCGGGCTAGGGTTAGGGTTAGGGGACGGGGACTGTTTAGGGTCCAGGTGAGGGTACGACAACGCTTTAGGGGGAGCGTACGTGTGAGGGCGCGGGTTAGTGTCAGCGTACGGGTTAGGATTAGGGGACGGGTGAGGGTCAGGCTTCGGCGAAGGGTTAGGTTTAGGGTTCGGGCTAGGGTTAGGGTTAGGGGACGGGGACGGTTTAGGGTCCAGGTGAGGGTACGACAACTCTGTAGGGGGAGCGTACGTGTGAGGGCGCGGGTTAGTGTCAGCGTACGGGTTAGGATTAGAGGACGGGTGAGGGTCAGGCTTCGGGGAAGGGGTAGGGTTAGGGTTCGGGCTAGGGTTAGGGTTAGGGGACGGGGACGGTTTAGGGTCCAGGTGAGGGTACGACAACGCTGTAGGGGGAGCGTACGTGTGAGGGCGCGGGTTAGTGTCAGCGTACGGGTTAGGATTAGAGGACGGGTGAGGATCAGGCTTCGGGGAAGGGTTAGGGTTAGGGTTCGGGCTAGGGTTAGGGTTAGGGGACGGGGACGGTTTAGGGTCCAGGTGAGGGTACGACAACGCTTTAGGGGGAGCGTACGTGTGAGGGCGCGGGTTAGTGTCAGCGTACGGGTTAGGATTAGGGGACGGGTGAGGGTCAGGCTTCGGGGAAGGGTTATGGTTAGGGTTCGGGCTAGTTTTAGGCTTAGGGAACGGGGACGGTTTAGGGTCCAGGTGAGGGTACGACAACGCTTTAGTGGGAGCGTACGTGTGAGGGCGCGGGTTAGTGTCACCGTACGGGTTAGGATTAGGGGACGGGTGAGGGTCAGGCTTCGGGGAAGGGTTAGGGTTAGGGTTCGGGCTAGGGTTAGGGTTAGGGGACGGGGACTGTTTAGGGTCCAGGTGAGGGTACGACAACGCTTTAGGGGGAGCGTACGTGTGAGGGCGCGGGTTAGTGTCAGCGTACGGTTTAGGATTAGGGGACGGGTGAGGGTCAGGCTTCGGGGAAGGGTTAGGGTTAGGGTTCGAGCTAGGGTTAGGGTTAGGGGACGGGGACGGTTTAGGGTCCAGGTGAGGGTACGACAACGCTTTAGGGGGAGCGTACGTGTGAGGGCGCGGGTTAGTGTCAGCGTACGGGTTAGGATTAGGGGACGGGTGAGGGTCAGGCTTCGGGGAAGGGTTAGGGTTAGGGTTCGGGCTAGGGTTAGGGTTAGGGGACGGGGACGGTTTAGGGTCCAGGTGAGGGTACGACAACGCTGTAGGGGGAGCGTACGTGTGAGGGCGCGGGTTAGTGTCAGCGTACGGGTTAGGATTAGAGGACGGGTGAGGGTCAGGCTTCGGGGAAGGGTTAGTGTTAGGGTTCGGGCTAGGGTTAGGGTTAGGGGATGGGGACGGTTTAGGGTCCAGGTGAGGGTACGACAACGCTTTAGGGGGAGCGTACGTGTGAGGGCGCGGGTTAGTGTCAGCGTACGGGTTAGGATTAAGGTTCGGGTGAGGGTCAGGCTTCGGTGAAGGGTTAGGGTTCGGGTTCGGGCTAGGGTTAGGGTTAGGGGACGGGGACGGTTTAGGGTCCAGGTGAGGGTACGACAACGCTTTAGGGGGAGCGTACGTGTGAGGGCGCGGGTTAGTGTCAGCGTACGGTTTAGGATTAGGGGACGTGTGAGGGTCAGGCTTCGGGGAAGGGTTAGGGTTAGGGTTCGGGCTAGGGTTAGGGTTAGGGGACAGGGACGGTTTAGGGTTCAGGTGAGGGTACGACAACGCTTTAGGGGGAGCGTACGTGTGAGGGCGCGGGTTAGTGTCAGCGTACGGGTTAGGATTAGGGGACGGGTGAGGGTCAGGCTTCGGGGAAGGGTTAGGGTTCGGGTTCGGGCTAGGGTTAGGGTTAGGGGACGGGGACGGTTTAGGGTCCAGGTGAGGGTACGACAACGCTTTAGGTGGAGCGTACGTGTGAGGGCGCGGGTTAGTGTCAGCGTACGGGTTAGGATTAGGGGATGGATGAGGGTCAGGCTTCGGGGAAGTGTTAGGGTTAGGGTTCGGGCTAGGGTTAGGGTTAGGGGACAGGGACGGTTTAGGGTCCAGGTGAGGGTACGACAACGCTTTAGGGGGAGCGTACGTGTGAGGGCGCGGGTTAGTGTCAGCGTACGGGTTAGGATTAGGGGACGGGTGAGGGTCAGGCTTCGGGGAAGGGTTAGGGTTCGGGTTCGGGCTAGGGTTAGGGTTAGGGGACGGGGACGGTTTAGGGTCCAGGTGAGGGTACGACAACGCTGTAGGGGGAGCGTACGTGTGAGGGCACGGGTTAGTGTCAGCGTACGGGTTAGGATTAGGGGACGGGTGAGGGTCAGGCTTCGGGGAAGGGTTAGGGTTAGGGTTCGGGCTAGGGTTAGGGTTAGGGGACGGGGACGGTTTAGGGTCCAGGTGAGGGTACGACAACGCTGTAGGGGGAGCGTACGAGTGAGGGCGAGGGTTAGTGTCAGCGTACGGGTTAGGATTAGGGGACGGGTGAGGGTCAGGGTTCGGGGAAGGGTTAGGGTTCGGGTTCAGGCTAGGGTTAGGGTTAGGGGACGGGGACGGTTTAGGGTCCAGGTGAGGGTACGACAACGCTTTAGGGGGAGCGTACGTGTGAGGGCACGGGTTAGTGTCAGCGTACGGGTTAGGATTAGGGGACGGGTGAGGGTCAGGCTTCGGGGAAGGGTTAGGGTTCGGGTTCGGGCTAGGGTTAGGGTTAGGGGACGGGGACGGTTTAGGGTCCAGGTGAGGGTACGACAACGCTTTAGGGGGAGCGTACGTGTGAGGGCGCGGGTTAGTGTCAGCGTACGGGTTAGGATTAGGGGACGGGTGAGGGTCAGGCTTCGGGGAAGTGTTAGGGTTCGGGTTCGGGCTAGGGTTAGGGTTAGGGGACGGGGATGGTTTAGGGTCCAGGTGAGGGTACAACAACGCTTTAGGGGGAGTGTACGTGTGAGGGCGCGGGTTAGTGTCAGCGTAGGGGTTAGGATTAGGGGACGGGTGAGGGTCAGGCTTCGGGGAAGGGTTAGGGTTCGGGTTCGGGCTAGGGTTAGGGTTAGGGGACGGGGACGGTTTAGGGTCCAGGTGAGGGTACGACAACGCTTTAGGGGGAGCGTACGTGTGAGGGCGCGGGTTAGTGTCAGCGTACGGGTTAGGATTAGGGGACGGGTGAGGGTCAGGCTTCGGGGAAGGGTTAGGGTACGGGTTCGGGCTAGGGTTAGGGTTAGGGGACGGGGACGGTTTAGGGTCCAGGTGAGGGTACGACAACGCTTTAGGAGAAGCGTACGTGTGAGGGCGCGGGTTAGTGTCAGCGTACGGTTTAGGATTAGGGGAAGGGTGAGGGTCAGGCTTCGGGGAAGGGTTAGGGTTAGGGTTCGGGCTAGGGTTAGGGTTAGGGGACGGGGACGGTTTAGGGTCCAGGTGAGGGTACGACAACGCTTTAGGGGGAGCGTACGTGTGAGGGCGCGGGTTAGTGTCAGCGTACGGGTTAGGATTGGGGACGGGTGAGGGTCAGGCTTCGGGGAAGGGTTAGGGTTAGGGTTCGGGCTAGGGTTAGGGTTAGGGGACGGGAACGGTTTAGGGTCCAGGTGAGGGTACGACAACGCTTTAGGAGGAGCGTATGTGTGAGGGCGCGGGTTAGTGTCAGCGTACGGCTTAGGATTAGGGGACGGGTGAGGGTCAGGCTTCGGGGAAGGGATAGGGTTCGGGTTCGGGCTAGGGTTAGGGTGAGGGGACGGGGACGGTTTAGGGTCCAGGTGAGGGTACGACAACGCTTTAGGGGGAGCGTACGTGTGAGGGCGCGGATTAGTGTCAGCGTACGGGTTAGGATTAGGGGACGGGTTAGGGTCAGGCTTCGGGGAAGGGTTAGGGTTCGGGTTCGGGCTAGGGTTAGGGTTAGGGGACGGGGACGGTTTAGGGTCCAGGTGAGGGTACGACAACGCTTTACGGGGAGCGTACGTGTGAGGGAGCGGGTTAGTGTCAGCGTACGGGTTAGGATTAGGGTACGGGTGAGGGTCAGGCTTCGGGGAAGGGTTAGGGTTAGGGTTCGGGCTAGGGTTAGGGTTAGGGGACGGGGACGGTTTAGGGTCCAGGTGAGGGTACGATAACGCTTTAGGGGGAGCGTACGTGTGACGGCGCGGGTTAGTGTCAGCGTACGGGTTAGGATTAGGGGACTGGTGAGGGTCAGGCTTCTGGGCAGGGTTAGGGTTAGGGTTCGGGCTAGGGTTAGGGTTAGGGGACTGGGACGGTTTAGGGTCCAGGTGAGGGTACTACAACGCTTTAGGGGGAGCGTACGTGTGAGGGCGCGGGTTAGTGTCAGCGTAGGGGTTAGGATTAGGGGACGGGTGAGGGTCAGGCTTCGGGGAAGGGTTAGGGTTCGGGTTCGTGCTAGGGTTAGGGTTAGGGGACGGGGACGGTTTAGGGTCCAGGTGAGGGTACGACAACGCTTTAGGGGGAACGTACGTGTGAGGGCGCGGGTTAGTGTCAGCGTACGGGTTAGGATTAGGGGACGGGTGAGGGTCAGGCTTCGGGGAAGGGTTAGGGTTCGGGTTCGGGCTAGGGTTAGGGTTAGGGGACGGGGACGGTTTAGGGTCCAGGTGAGGGTACGACAACGCTGTAGGGGGAGCGTACGTGTGAGGGCGCGGGTTAGTGTCAGCGTACGGGTTAGGATTAGGGGACGGGTGAGAGTCAGGCTTCGGGGAAGGGTTAGGGTTAGGGTTCGGGCTAGGGTTAGGGTTAGGGGACGGGGACGGTTCAGCGTCCAGGTGAGGGTACGACAACGCTTTAGGGGGAGTGTACGTGTGAGGGCGCGGGTTAGTGTCAGCGTACGGGTTAGGATTAGGGGACGGGTGAGGGTCAGGCTTCGGGGAAGGGTTAGGGTTAGGGTTCGGGCTAGGGTTAGTGTTAGGGGACGGGGACGGTTTAGGGTCCAGGTGAGGGTACGACAAAGCTTTAGGGGGAGCGTACGTGTGAGGGCGCAGGTTAGTGTCAGCGTACGGGTTAGGATTATGGGACGGGTGAGGGTCAGGCTTCGGGGAAGGGTTAGGGTTCGGGTTCGGGCTAGGGTTAGGGTTAGGGTACGGGGACGGTTTAGGGTCCAGGTGAGGGTACGACAACGCTTTAGGGGGAGCGTACGTGTGAGGGCGCGGGTTAGTGTCAGCGTACGGGTTAGGATTAGGGGACGGGTGAGGGTCAGGCTTCGGGGAAGGGTTAGGGTCCGGGTTCGTGCTAGTGTTAGGCTTAGGGGACGGGGACGGTTTAGGGTCCAGGTGAGGGCACGACAACGCTTTAGGGGGAGCGTACGTGTGAGGGCGCGGGTTAGTGTCACCGTACGGGTTAGGATTAGGGGACGGGTGAGGGTCAGGCTTCGGGGAAGGGTTATGGTTAGGGTTCGGGCTAGGGTTAGGGTTAGGGGACGGGGACGGTTTAGGGTCCATGTGAGGGTACGACAACGCTGTAGGGGGAGCGTACGTGTGAGGGCGCGGGTTAGTGTCAGCGTACGGGTGAGGATTAGGGGACGTGTGAGGGTCAGGCTTCGGGGAAGGGTTAGGGTTCGGGTTCGGGCTAGGGTTAGGGTTAGGGGACGGGGACGGTTTAGGGTCCAGGTGAGGGTACGACAACGCTTTAGGGGGAACGTACGTGTGAGGGCGCGGGTTAGTGTCAGCGTACGGGTTAGGATTAGGGGACGGGTGAGGGTCAGGCTTCGGGGAAGGGTTAGGGTTAGGGTTCGGGCTAGGGTTAGGGTTAGGGGACGGGGACGGTTAGGGGTCCAGGTGAGGGTACGACAACGCTGTAGGGGGAGCGTACGTGTGAGGGCGCGGGTTAGTGTCAGCGTACGGGTTCGGATTAGGGGACGGGTGAGGGTCAGGCTTCGGGGAAAGGTTAGGGTTCGGGTTCGGGCTAGGGTTAGGGTTAGGGGACGGGGACGGTTTAGGGTCCAGGTGAGGGTACAACAACGCTTTAGGGGGAGTGTACGTGTGAGGGCGCGGGTTAGTGTCAGCGTACGGGTTAGGATTAGGGGACGGGTGAGGGTCAGGCTTCGGGGAAGATTTAGGGTTCGGGTTCGGGCTAGGGTTAGGGTTAGGGGACGGGGACGGTTTAGGGTCCAGGTGAGGGTACGACAACGCTTTAGGGTGAGCGTACGTGTGAGGGCGCGGGTTAGTGTCAGCGTACGGGTTAGGATTAGGGGACGGGTGAGGGTCAGGCTTCGGGGAAGGGTTAGGGTTCGGGTTCGGGCTAGCATTAGGGTTAGGGGACGGGGACGGTTTAGGGTCCAGGTGAGGGTACGACAACACTTTAGGGGGAGCGTACGTGTGAGGGCGCGGGTTAGTGTCAGCGTACGGGTTAGGATTAGGGGACGGGTGAGGGTCAGGCTTCGGGGAAGGGTTAGGGTTCGGGTTCGGGCTAGGGTTAGGGTTAGGGGACGGGGACGGTTTAGGGTCCAGGTGAGGGTACGACAACGCTGTAGGGGGAGCGTACGTGTGAGGGCACGGGTTAGTGTCAGCGTACGGGTTAGGATTAGGGGACGGGTGAGGGTCAGGCTTCGGGGAAGGGTTAGGGTTAGGGTTCGGGCTAGGGTTAGGGTTAGGGGACGGGGACGGTTTAGGGTCCAGGTGAGGGTACGACAACGCTGTAGGGGGAGCGTACGTGTGAGGGCGTGGGTTAGTGTCAGCGTACGGGTTAGGATTAGGGGACGGGTGAGGGTCAGGCTTCGGGGAAGGGTTAGGGTACGGGTTCGGGCTAGGGTTAGCGTTAGGGTTAGGGGACGGGGACGGTTTAGGGTCCAGGTGAGGGTACGACAACGCTTTAGGTGGATCGTACGTTTGAGGGAGCGGGTTAGTGTCAGCGTAGGGGTTAGGATTAGGGAACGGGTGAGGGTCAGGCTTCGGGGAAGGGTTAGGGTTCGGGATCGGGTTAGGGTTAGGGGACGGGGACGGTTTAGCGTCCAGGTGAGGGTACGACAACGCTTTAGGGGGAGTGTACATGTGAGGGCGCGGGTTAGTGTCAGCGTACGGGTTAGGATTAGGGGACGGGTGAGGGTCAGGCTTCGGGGAAGGGTTAGGGTTAGGGTTCGGGCTAGGGTTAGGGTTAGGGGACGGGGACGGTTTAGGGTCCAGGTGAGGGTACGACAACGCTTTAGGGGGAGCGTACGTGTGAGGGCGCGGGTTAGTGTCAGCGTACGGGTTAGGATTAGGGGACGGGTGAGGGTCAGGCTTCGGGGAAGGGTTAGGGTTCGGGTTCGGGCTAGGGTTAGGGTTAGGGGACGGGGACTGTTTAGGGTCCCGGTGAGGGTACGACAACGCTTTAGGGGGAGTGTACGTGTGAGGGCGCGGGTTAGTGTCAGCGTACGGTTTAGGATTAGGGGACGGGTGAGGGTCAGGCTTCGGGGAAGGGTTAGGGTTAGGGTTCGGGCTAGGGTTAGGATTAGGGGACAGGGACGGTTTAGGGTCCAGGTGAGGGTACGACAACGCTTTAGGGGGAGCGTACGTGTTAGGGCGCGGGTTATTGTCAGCGTACGGGTTAGGATTAGGGGACGGGTGAGGGTCAGGCTTCGGGGAAGGGTTAGGGTTCGGGTTCGGGCTAGGGTTAGGGTTAGGGGACGGGGACTGTTTAGGGTCCAGGTGAGGGTACGACAACGCTTTAGGGGGAGCGTACGTGTGAGGGCGCGGGTTAGTGTCAGCGTACGGGTTAGGATTAGGGGACGGGTGAGGGTCAGGCTTCGGGGAAGGGTTAGGGTTCGGGTTCGGGCTAGGGTTAGGGTTAGGGGACGGGGACGGTTTAGCGTCCAGGTGAGGGTACGACAACGCTTTAGGGGGAGCGTACGTGTGAGGGCGCGGGTTAGTGTCAGCGTACGGGTTAGGATTAGGGGATGGGTGAGGGTCAGGCTTCGGGGAAGTGTTAGGGTTCGGGTTCGGGCCAGGGTTAGGGTTAGGGGACGGGGACTGTTTAGGGTCCAGGTGAGGGTACGACAACGCTTTAGGGGGAGCGTACGTGTGAGGGCGAGGGTTAGTGTCAGCGTACGGGTTAGGATTAGGGGACGGGTGAGGGTCAGGCTTCGGGGAAGGGTTAGGGTTCGGGTTCGGTCTAGGGTTAGGGTTAGGGGACGGGGACGGTTTAGGGTCCAGGTGAGGGTACGACAACGCTGTAGGGGGAGCGTACGTGTGAGGGCGCGGGTTAGTGTCAGCGTACTTGTTAGGATTAGGGGACGGGTGAGGGTCAGGCTTCGGGGAAGGGTTAGGGTTCAGGTTCGGGCTAGGGTTAGGGTTAGGGGACGGGGACGGTTTAGGGTCCAGGTGAGGGTATGACAACGCTTTAGGGGGAGCGTACGTGTGAGGGCGCGGGTTAGTGTCAGCGTACGGGTTAGGATTAGGGGACGGGTGAGGGTCAGGCTTCGGGGAAGGGTTAGGGTTCGGGTTCGGGCTAGGGTTAGGGTTAGGGGACGGGGACGGTTTAGGGTACAGGTGAGGGTACAACAACGCTTTAGGGGGAGTGTACGTGTGAGGGCGCGGGTTAGTGTCAGCGTACGGGTTAGGATTAGGGGACGGGTGAGGGTCAGGCTTCGGGGAAGGGTTAGGGTTCGGGTTCGGGCTAGGGTTAGGGTTAGGAGACGGGGACGGTTTAGGGTCCAGGTGAGGGTACGACAACGCTTTAGGGGGAGCGTACGTGTGAGGGCGCGGGTTAGTGTCAGCGTACGGGTTAGCATTAGGGGACGGGTGAGGGTCAGGCTTCGGGGAAGGGTTAGGGTTAGGGTTCGGGCTAGGGTTAGGGTTAGGGGACGGGGACGGTTTAGGGTCCAGGTGAGGGTATGACAACGCTTTAGGGGGAGCGTACGTGTGAGGGCGCGGGTTAGTGTCAGCGTACGGGTTAGGATTAGGGGACGGGTGAGGGTCAGGCTTCGGGGAAGGGTTAGGGTTCGGGTTCGGGCTAGGGTTAGGGTTCGGGGACGGGGACGGTTTAGGGTCCAGGTGAGGGTACGACAACGCTGTAGGGGGAGCGTACGTGTGAGGGCACGGGTTAGTGTCAGCGTACGGGTTAGGATTAAGGGACGGGTGAGGGTCAGGCTTCGGGGAAGGGTTAGGGTTAGGGTTCGGGCTAGGGTTAGGGTTAGGGGACGGGGACGGTTTAGGATCCAGGTGAGGGTACGACAACGCTTTAGGTGGAGCGTACGTGTGAGGGCGCGGGTTAGTGTCAGCGTACGGGTTAGGATTAGGTGACGGGTGAGGGTCAGGCTTCGGGGAAGGGTTAGGGTTCGGGTTCGGGCTAGGGTTAGGGTTAGGGGACGGGGACGGTTTACGGTCCAGGTGAGGGTACGACAACGCTTTAGGGGGAACGTACGTGTGAGGGCGCGGGTTAGTGTCAGCGTACGGGTTAGGATTAGGGGACGGGTGAGGGTCAGGCTTCGGGGAAGGGTTAGGGTTAGGGTTCGGGCTAGGGTTAGGGTTAGGGGACGGGGACGGTTTAGGGTCCAGGTGGGGGTACGACAACGCTGTAGGGAGAGCGTACGTGTGAGGGCGTGGGTTAGTGTCAGCGTACGGGTTAGGATTACGGGACGGGTGAGGGTCAGGTTTCGGGGAAGGGTTAGGGTTCGGGTTCGGGTTAGGGTTAGGGGACGGGGACGGTTTAGCGTCCAGGTGAGGGTACGACATCGCTTTAGGGGGAGTGTACGTGTGAGGGCGCGGGTTAGTGTCAGCGTACGGGTTAGGATTAGGGGACGGGTGAGGGTCAGGCTTCGGGGAAGGGTTAGGGTTCGGGTTCGGGCTAGGGTTAGGGTTAGGGGACGGGGACTGTTTAGGGTCCAGGTGAGGGTACGACAACGCTTTAGGGGGAGTGTACGTGTGAGGGCGCGGGTTAGTGTCAGCGTACGGTTTAGGATTAGGGGACGGGTGAGGGTCAGGCTTCGGGGAAGGGTTAGGGTTAGGGTTCGGGCTAGGGTTAGGGTTAGGGGACGGGGATGGTTCAGGGTCCAGGTGAGGGTACGACAACGCTTTAGGGGGAGCGTACGTGTGAGAGCGCGTGTTAGTGTCAGCGTACGGGTTAGGATTAGGGGACGGGTGAGGGTCAGGCTTCGGGGAAGGGTTAGGGTTCGGGTTCGGGCTAGGGTTAGGGTTAGGGGACGGGGACGGTTTAGGGTCCAGGTGAGGGTACGACAACCCTGTAGGGGGAGCGTACGTGTGAGGGCGCGGGTTAGTGTCAGCGTACGGGTTAGGATTAGGGGAAGGGTGAGGGTCAGGCTTCGGGGAAGGGTTAGGGTTCGGGTTCGGGCTAGGGTTAGGGTTAGGGGACGGGGACGGTTTAGGGTCCAGGTGAGGGTACGACAACGCTGTAGGGGGAGCGTACGTGTGAGGGCGCGGGTTAGTGTCAGCGTACGGGTTAGGATTAGGGGACGGGTGAGGGTCAGGCTTCGGGGAAGGGTTAGGGTTAGGGTTCGGGCTAGGGTTAGGGTTAGGGGACGGGGACGGTTTAGGGTCCAGGTGAGGGTATGACAACGCTTTAGGGGGAGCGTACGTGTGAGGGCGCGGGTTAGTGTCAGCGTACGGGTTAGGATTAGGGGACGGGTGAGGGTCAGGCTTCGGGGAAGGGTTAGGGTTCGGGTTCGGGCTAGTGTTAGGGTTCGGGGACGGGGACGGTTTAGGGTCCAGGTGAGGGTACGACAACGCTGTAGGGGGAGCGTACGTGTGAGGGCACGGGTTAGTGTCAGCGTACGGGTTAGGATTAAGGGACGGGTGAGGGTCAGGCTTCGGGGAAGGGTTAGGGTTAGGGTTCGGGCTAGGGTTAGGGTTAGGGGACGGGGACGGTTTAGGGTCCAGGTGAGGGTACGACAACGCTTTAGGTGGAGCGTACGTGTGAGGGCGCGGGTTAGTGTCAGCGTAGGGGTTAGGATTAGGTGACGGGTGAGGGTCAGGCTTCGGGGAAGGGTTAGGGTTCGGGTTCGGGCTAGGGTTAGGGTTAGGGGACGGGGACGGTTTACGGTCCAGGTGAGGGTACGACAACGCTTTAGGGGGAACGTACGTGTGAGGGCGCGGGTTAGTGTCAGCGTACGGGTTAGGATTACGGGACGGGTGAGGGTCAGGTTTCGGGGAAGGGTTAGGGTTCGGGTTCGGGTTAGGGTTAGGGGACGGGGACGGTTTAGCGTCCAGGTGAGGGTACGACAACGCTTTAGGAGGAGCGTACGTGTGAGGGCGCGGGTTAGTGTCAGCGTACGGGTTAGGATTAGGGGACGGGTGAGGGTCAGGCTTCGGGGAAAGGTTAGGGTTGGGGTTCGGGCTAGGGTTAGGGTTAGGGGACGGGGACGGTTTAGGGTCCAGGTGAGGGTACGACAACGCTTTAGGGGGAGTGTACGTGTGAGGGCGCGGGTTAGTGTCAGCGTACGGGTTAGGATTAGGGGACGGGTGAGGGTCAGGCTTCGGGGAAGCGTTAGGGTTAGGGTTCGGGCTAGGGTTAGGGTTAGGGGACGGGGACGGTTTAGGGTCCAGGTGAGGGTACGACAACGCTGTAGGGGGAGCGTACGTGTGAGGGCGCGGGTTAGTGTCAGCGTACGGGTTAGGATTAGGGGACGGGTGAGGGTCAGGCTTCGGGGAAGGGTTAGGGTTAGGGTTCGGGCTAGGGTTAGGGTTAGGGGACGGGGACGGTTTAGGGTCCAGGTGAGGGTACGACAACGCTTTAGGGGGAGCGTACGTGGGAGGGCACGGGTTAGTGTCAGCGTACGGGTTAGGATTAGGGGACGGGTGAGGGTCAGGCTTCGGGGAAGGGTTAGGGTTCGGGTTCGGGCTAGGGTTAGGGTTAGGGGAGGGGGACGGTTTAGGGTCCAGGTGAGGGTACGACAACGCTGTAGGGGGAGCGTACGTGTGAGGGCGCGGGTTAGTGTCAGCGTAGGGGTTAGGATTAGGTGACGGGTGAGGGTCAGGCTTCGGGGAAGTGCTAGGGTTCGGGTTCGGGCTAGGGTTAGGGTTAGGGGACGGGGACGGTTTAGGGTCCAGGTCAGGGTACGAGAACGCTTTAGGGGGAACGTACGTGTGAGGGCGCGGGTTAGTGTCAGCGTACGGGTTAGGATTAGGGGACGGGTGAGGGTCAGGCTTCGGGGAAGGGTTAGGGTTCGGGTTCGGGCTAGGGTTAGGGTTAGGGGACGGGGACGGTTTAGGGTCCAGGTGAGGGTACGACAACACTTTAGGGGGAGCGTACGTGTGAGGGCGTGGGTTAGTGTCAGCGTACGGGTTAGGATTAGGGGACGGGTGAGGGTCAGGCTTCGGGGAAGGGTTAGGGTTCGGGTTCGGGTTAGGGTTAGGGGACGGGGACGGTTTAGCGTCCAGGTGAGGGTACGACAACGCTTTAGGGGGAGTGTACGTGTGAGGGCGCGGGTTAGTGTCAGCGTACGGGTTAGGATTAGGGGACGGGTGAGGGTCAGGCTTCGGGGAAGTGTTAGGGTTAGGGTTCGGGCTAGGGTTAGGGTTAGGGGACGGGGACGGTTTAGGGTCCAGGTGAGGGTACGACAACGCTTTAGGGGGAGTGTACGTGTGAGGGCACGGGTTAGTGTCAGCGTACGGGTTAGGATTAGGGGACGGGTGAGGGTCAGGCTTCGGGGAAGGGTTAGGGTTCGGGTTCGGGCTAGGGTTAGGGTTAGGGGACGGGGACTGTTTAGGGTCCAGGTGAGGGTACAACAACGCTTTAGGGGGAGCGTACGTGTGAGGGCGCGGGTTAGTGTCAGCGTACGTTTTAGGATTAGGGGACGGGTGAGGGTCAGGTTTCGGGGAAGGGTTAGGTTTAGGGTTCAGGCTAGGGTTAGGGTTAGGGGACAGGGACGGTTTAGGGTCCAGGTGAGGGTACGACAACGCTTTAGGGGGAGCGTATGTGTGAGGGCGCGGGTTAGTGTCAGCGTACGGGTTAGGATTAGGGGACGGGTGAGGGTCAGGCTTCGGGGAAGGGTTAGGGTTCGGGTTCGGGCTAGGGTTAGGGTTAGGAGACGGGGACGGTTTAGGGTCCAGGTGAGGGTACGACAACGCTGTAGGGGGAGCGTACGTGTGAGGGCGCGGGTTAGTGTCAGCGTACGGGTTAGGATTAGGGGACGGGTGAGGGTCAGGCTTCGGGGAAGGGTTAGGATTAGGGTTCGGGCTAGGGTTAGGGTTAGGGGACGGGGACGGTTTAGGGTCCAGGTGAGGGTACGACAACGCTTTAGGGGGAGCGTACGTGGGAGGGCGCGGGTTAGTGTCAGCGTACGGGTTAGGATTAGGGGACGGGTGAGGGTCAGGCTTCGGGGAAGGGTTAGGGTTAGGGTTCGGGCTAGGGTTAGGGTTAGGGGACGGGGACGGTTTAGGGTCCAGGTGAGGGTACGACAACGCTGTAGGGGGAGCGTACGTGTGAGGGCGCGGGTTAGTGTCAGCGTACGGGTTAGGATTAGGGGACGGGTGAGGGTCAGGCTTCGGGGAAGGGTTAGGGTTAGGGTTCGGGCTAGGGTTAGGGTTAGGGGACGGGGACGGTTTAGGGTCCAGGTGAGGGTACGACAATGCTTTAGGGGGAGTGTACGTGTGAGGGCGCGGGTTAGTGTCAGCGTACGGGTTAGGATTAGGGGACGGGTGAGGGTCAGGCTTCGGGGAAGGGTTAGGGTACGGGTTCGGGCTAGGGTTAGGGTTAGGGGACGGGGACGGTTTAGGGTCCAGGTGAGGGTACGACAACGCTGTAGGGGGAGCGTACGTGTGAGGGCGCGGGTTAGTGTCAGCGTACGGGTTAGGATTAGGGGACGGGTGAGGGTCAGGCTTCGGGGAAGGGTTAGGGTTAGGGTTCGGGCTAGGGTTAGGGTTAGGGGACGGGGACGGTTTAGGGTCCAGGTGAGGGTACGACAACGCTTTAGGGGGAGCGTACGTGGGAGGGCGCGGGTTAGTGTCAGCGTACGGGTTAGGATTAGGGGACGGGTGAGGGTCAGGCTTCGGGGAAGGGTTAGGGTACGGGTTCGGGCTAGGGTTAGGGTTAGGGGACGGGGACGGTTTAGGGTCCAGGTGAGGGTACGACAACGCTTTAGGTGGAGCGTACGTGTGTGGGCGCGGGTTAGTGTCAGCGTAGGGGTTAGGATTAGGTGACGGGTGAGGGTCAGGCTTCGGGGAAGTGTTAGGGTTCGGGTTCGGGCTAGGGTTAGGGTTAGGGGATGGGGACGGTTTAGGGTCCAGGTGAGGGTACGACAACGCTGTAGGGGGAGCGTACGTGTGAGGGCGCGGGTTAGTGTCAGCGTACGGGTTAGGATTAGGGGACGGGTGAGGGTCAGGCTTCGGGGAAGGGTTAGGGTACGGGTTCGGGCTAGGGTTAGGGTTAGGGGACGGGGACGGTTTAGGGTCCAGGTGAGGGTACGACAACGCTTTAGGTGGAGCGTACGTGTGAGGGCGCGGGTTAGTGTCAGCGTAGGGGTTAGGATTAGGTGACGGGTGAGGGTCAGGCTTCGGGGAAGTGCTAGGGTTCGGGTTCGGGCTAGGGTTAGGGTTAGGGGACGGGGACGGTTTAGGGTCCAGGTGAGGGTACGAGAACGCTTTAGGGGGAACATACGTGTGAGGGCGCGGGTTAGTGTCAGCGTACGGGTTAGGATTAGGGGACGGGTGAGGGTCAGGCTTCGGGGAAGGGTTAGGGTTCGGGTTCGGGCTAGGGTTAGGGTTAGGCGACGGGGACGGTTTTGGGTCCAGGTGAGGGTACGACAACACTTTAGGGGGAGCGTACGTGTGAGGGCGTGGGTTAGTGTCAGCGTACGGGTTAGGATTAGGGGACGGGTGAGGGTCAGGCTTCGGGGAAGGGATAGGGTTCGGGTTCGGGTTAGGGTTAGGGGACGGGGACGGTTTAGCGTCCAGGTGAGGGTACGACAACGCTTTAGGGGGAGCGTACGTGGGAGGGCGCGGGTTAGTGTCAGCGTACGGGTTAGGATTAGGGGACGGGTGAGGGTCAGGCTTCGGGGAAGGGTTAGGGTACGGGTTCGGGCTAGGGTTAGGGTTAGGGGACGGGGACGGTTTAGGGTCCAGGTGAGGGTACGACAACGCTTTAGGTGGAGCGTACGTGTGTGGGCGCGGGTTAGTGTCAGCGTAGGGGTTAGGATTAGGTGACGGGTGAGGGTCAGGCTTCGGGGAAGTGTTAGGGTTCGGGTTCGGGCTAGGGTTAGGGTTAGGGGACGGGGACGGTTTAGGGTCCAGGTGAGGGTACGAGAACGCTTTAGGGGGAACGTACGTGTGAGGGCGCGGGTTAGTGTCAGCGTACGGGTTAGGATTAGGGGACGGGTGAGGGTCAGGCTTCGGGGAAGGGTTAGGGTTCGGGTTCGGGCTAGGGTTAGGGTTAGGCGACGGGGACGGTTTAGGGTCCAGTTGAGGGTACGACAACACTTTAGGGGGAGCGTACGTGTGAGGGCGTGGGTTAGTGTCAGCGTACGGGTTAGGATTAGGGGACGGGTGAGGGTCAGGCTTCGGGGAAGGGTTAGGGTTCGGGTTCGGGTTAGGGTTAGGGGACGGGGACGGTTTAGCATCCAGGTGAGGGTACGACAACGCTTTAGGGGGAGTGTACGTGTGAGGGCGCGGGTTAGTGTCAGCGTACGGGTTAGGATTAGGGGACGGGTGAGTGTCAGGCTTCGGGGAAGTGTTAGGGTTAGGGTTCGGGCTAGGGTTAGGGTTAGGGGACGGGGACGGTTTAGGGTCCAGGTGAGGGTACGACAACGCTTTAGGGGGAGTGTACGTGTGAGGGCGCGGGTTAGTGTCAGCGTACGGGTTAGGATTAGGGGACGGGTGAGTGTCAGGCTTCGGGGAAGTGTTAGGGTTAGGGTTCGGGCTAGGGTTAGGGTTAGGGGACGGGGACGGTTTAGGGTCCAGGTGAGGGTACGACAACGCTTTATGGGGAGCGTACGTGTGAGGGCGCGGGTTAGTGTCAGCGTACGGTTTAGGATTAGGGGACGGGTGAGGGTCAGGCTTCGGGGAAGGGTTAGGGTTAGGGTTCGGGCTAGGGTTAGGGTTAGGGGACAGGGACGGTTTCGGGTCCAGGTGAGGGTACGACAACGCTTTAGGGGGAGCGTACGTGTGAGGGCGCGGGTTAGTGTCAGCGTACGGGTTAGGATTAGGGGACGGGTGAGGGTCAGGCTTCGGGGAATGGTTAGGGTTCGGGTTCGGGCTAGGGTTAGGGTTAGGGGACGGGGACGGTTTAGGGTCCAGGTGAGGGTACGACAACGCTGTAGGGGGAGCGTACGTGTGAGGGCGCGGGTTAGTGTCAGCGTACGGGTTAGGATTAGGGGACGGGTGAGGGTCAGGCTTCGGGGAAGGGTTAGGGTTAGGGTTCGGGCTAGGGTTAGGGTTAGGCGACGGGGACGGTTTAGGGTCCAGGTGAGGGTACGACAACGCTTTAGGGGGAGCGTACGTGTGAGGGCGCGGGTTAGTGTCAGCGTACGGGTTAGGATTAGGGGACGGGTGAGGGTCAGTCTTCGGGGAAGGGTTAGGGTACGGGTTCGGGCTAGGGTTAGGGTTAGGGGACGGGGACTGTTTAGGGTCCAGGTGAGGGTACGACAACGCTTTAGGGGGAGCGTACGTGTGAGGGCGCGGGTTAGTGTCAGCGTACGGTTTAGGATTAGGGGACGGGTGAGGGTCAGGCTTCGGGGAAGGGTTAGGGTTAGGGTTCGGGCTAGGGTTAGGGTTAGGGGACAGGGACGGTTTAGGGTCCAGGTGAGGGTACGACAACGCTTTAGGGGGAGCGTACGTGTGAGGGCGCGGGTTAGTGTCAGCGTACGGGTTAGGATTAGGGGACGGGTGAGGGTCAGGCTTCGGGGAAGGGTTAGGGTTCGGGTTCGGGCTAGGGTTAGGGTTAGGAGACGGGGACGGTTTAGGGTCCAGGTGAGGGTACGACAACGCTGTAGGGGGAGCGTACGTGTGAGGGCGCGGGTTAGTGTCAGCGTACGGGTTAGGATTAGGGGACGGTTGAGGGTCAGGCTTCGGGGAAGGGTTAGGATTAGGGTTCGGGCTAGGGTTAGGGTTAGGGGACGGGGACGGTTTAGGGTCCAGGTGAGGGTACGACAACGCTTTAGGGGGAGCGTACGTGGGAGGGCGCGGGTTAGTGTCAGCGTACGGGTTAGGATTAGGGGACGGGTGAGGGTCAGGCTTCGGGGAAGGGTTAGGGTTCGGGTTCGGGCTAGGGTTAGGGTTAGGGGACGGGGACGGTTTAGGGTCCAGGTGAGGGTACGACAACGCTTTAGGGGGAGTGTACGTGTGAGGGCGCGGGTTAGTGTCAGCGTACGGGTTAGGATTAGGGGACGGTTGAGGGTCAGGCTTCGGGGAAGCGTTAGGGTTAGGGTTCGGGCTAGGGTTAGGGTTAGGGGACGGGGACGGTTTAGGGTCCAGGTGAGGGTACGACAACGCTTTAGGTGGAGCGTACGTGTGTGGGCGCGGGTTAGTGTCAGCGTAGGGGTTAGGATTAGGTGACGGGTGAGGGTCAGGCTTCGGGGAAGTTTTAGGGTTCGGGTTCGGGCTAGGGTTAGGGTTAGGGGACGGGGACGGTTTAGAGTCCAGGTGAGGGTACGAGAACGCTTTAGGGGGAACGTACGTGTGAGGGCGCGGGTTAGTGTCAGCGTACGGGTTAGGATTAGGGGACGGGTGAGGGTCAGGCTTCGGGGAAGGGTTAGGGTTCGGGTTCGGGCTAGGGTTAGGGTTAGGCGACGGGGACGGTTTAGGGTCCAGTTGAGGGTACGACAACACTTTAGGGGGAGCGTACGTGTGAGGGCGTGGGTTAGTGTCAGCGTACGGGTTAGGATTAGGGGACGGGTGAGGGTCAGGCTTCGGGGAAGGGTTAGGGTTCGGGTTCGGGTTAGGGTTAGGGGACGGGGACGGTTTAGCATCCAGGTGAGGGTACGACAACGCTTTAGGGGGAGTGTACGTGTGAGGGCGCGGGTTAGTGTCAGCGTACGGGTTAGGATTAGGGGACGGGTGAGTGTCAGGCTTCGGGGAAGGGTTAGGGTTAGGTTTCGGGCTAGGGTTAGGGTTAGGGGACGGGGACGGTTTAGGGTCCAGGTGAGGGTACGACAACGCTTTAGGGGGAGCGTACGTGTGAGGGCGCGGGTTAGTGTCAGCGTACGGGTTAGGATTAGGGGACGGGTGAGGGTCAGGCTTCGGGGAAGGGTTAGGGTTAGGGTTCGGGCTAGGGTTAGGGTTAGGGGACGGGGACGGTTTAGGGTCCAGGTGAGGGTACGACAACGCTTTAGGGGGAGTGTACGTGTGAGGGCGCGGGTTAGTGTCAGCGTACGGGTTAGGATTAGGGGACGGGTGAGGGTCAGGCTTCGGGGAAGGGTTAGGGTTCGGGTTCGGGCTAGGGTTAGGGTTAGGGGACGGGGACTGTTTAGGGTCCAGGTGAGGGTACGACAACGCTTTAGGGGGAGCGTACTTGTGAGGGCGCGGGTTAGTGTCAGCGTACGGTTTAGGATTAGGGGACGGGTGAGGGTCAGGCTTCGGGGAAGGGTTAGGGTTAGGGTTCGGGCTAGGGTTAGGGTTAGGGGACAGGGACGGTTTCGTGTCCAGGTGAGGGTACGACAACGCTTTAGGGGGAGCGTACGTGTGAGGGCGCGGGTTAGTGTCAGCGTACGGGTTAGGATTAGGGGACGGGTGAGGGTCAGGCTTCGGGGAAGGGTTAGGGTTCGGGTTCGGGCTAGGGTTAGGGTTAGGCGACGGGGACGGTTTAGGGTCCAGGTGAGGGTACGACAACGCTGTAGGGGGAACGTACGTGTGAGGGCGCGGGTTAGTGTCAGCGTACGGGTTAGGATTAGGGGACGGGTGAGGGTCAGGCTTCGGGGAAGGGTTAGGGTTAGGGTTCGGGCTAGGGTTAGGGTTAGGGGACGGGGACGGTTTAGGGTCCAGGTGAGGGTACGACAACGCTTTAGGGGGAGCGTACGTGTGAGGGCGCGGGTTAGTGTCAGCGTACGGGTTAGGATTAGGGGACGGGTGAGGGTCAGGCTTCGGGGAAGGGTTAGGGTTAGGGTTCGGGCTAGGGTTAGGGTTAGGGGACGGGGACGGTTTAGGGTCCAGGTGAGGGTACGACAACGCTTTAGGGGGAGCGTACGTGTGAGGGCGCGGGTTAGTGTCAGCGTACGGGTTAGGATTAAGGGACGGGTGAGGGTCAGGCTTCGGGGAAGGGTTAGGGTTAGGGTTCGGGCTAGGGTTAGGGTTAGGGGACGGAGACGGTTTAGGGTCCAGGTGAGGGTACGACAACGCTTTAGGTGGAGCGTACGTGTGTGGGCGCGGGTTAGTGTCAGCGTAGGGGTTAGGATTAGGTGACGGGTGAGGGTCAGGCTTCGGGGAAGTGTTAGGGTTCGGGTTCGGGCTAGGGTTAGGGTTAGGGGACGGGGACGGTTTAGGGTCCAGGTGAGGGTACGAGAACGCTTTAGGGGGAACGTACGTGTGAGGGCGCGGGTTAGTGTCAGCGTACGGGTTAGGATTAGGGGACGGGTGAGGGTCAGGCTTCGGGGAAGGGTTAGGGTTCGGGTTCGGGCTAGGGTTAGGGTTAGGCGACGGGGACGGTTTAGGGTCCAGTTGAGGGTACGACAACACTTTAGGGGGAGCGTACGTGTGAGGGCGTGGGTTAGTGTCAGCGTACGGGTTAGGATTAGGGGACGGGTGAGGGTCAGGCTTCGGGGAAGGGTTAGGGTTCGGGTTCGGGTTAGGGTTAGGGGACGGGGACGGTTTAGCATCCAGGTGAGGGTACGACAACGCTTTAGGGGGAGTGTACGTGTGAGGGCGCGGGTTAGTGTCAGCGTACGGGTTAGGATTAGGGGACGGGTGAGTGTCAGGCTTCGGGGAAGGGTTAGGGTTAGGTTTCGGGCTAGGGTTAGGGTTAGGGGACGGGGACGGTTTAGGGTCCAGGTGAGGGTACGACAACGCTTTAGGGGGAGCGTACGTGTGAGGGCGCGGGTTAGTGTCAGCGTACGGGTTAGGATTAGGGGACGGGTGAGGGTCAGGCTTCGGGGAAGGGTTAGGGTTAGGGTTCGGGCTAGGGTTAGGGTTAGGGGACGGGGACGGTTTAGGGTCCAGGTGAGGGTACGACAACGCTTTAGGGGGAGTGTACGTGTGAGGGCGCGGGTTAGTGTCAGCGTACGGGTTAGGATTAGGGGACGGGTGAGGGTCAGGCTTCGGGGAAGGGTTAGGGTTCGGGTTCGGGCTAGGGTTAGGGTTAGGGGACGGGGACTGTTTAGGGTCCAGGTGAGGGTACGACAACGCTTTAGGGGGAGCGTACTTGTGAGGGCGCGGGTTAGTGTCAGCGTACGGTTTAGGATTAGGGGACGGGTGAGGGTCAGGCTTCGGGGAAGGGTTAGGGTTAGGGTTCGGGCTAGGGTTAGGGTTAGGGGACAGGGACGGTTTCGTGTCCAGGTGAGGGTACGACAACGCTTTAGGGGGAGCGTACGTGTGAGGGCGCGGGTTAGTGTCAGCGTACGGGTTAGGATTAGGGGACGGGTGAGGGTCAGGCTTCGGGGAAGGGTTAGGGTTCGGGTTCGGGCTAGGGTTAGGGTTAGGCGACGGGGACGGTTTAGGGTCCAGGTGAGGGTACGACAACGCTGTAGGGGGAACGTACGTGTGAGGGCGCGGGTTAGTGTCAGCGTACGGGTTAGGATTAGGGGACGGGTGAGGGTCAGGCTTCGGGGAAGGGTTAGGGTTAGGGTTCGGGCTAGGGTTAGGGTTAGGGGACGGGGACGGTTTAGGGTCCAGGTGAGGGTACGACAACGCTTTAGGGGGAGCGTACGTGTGAGGGCGCGGGTTAGTGTCAGCGTACGGGTTAGGATTAGGGGACGGGTGAGGGTCAGGCTTCGGGGAAGGGTTAGGGTTAGGGTTCGGGCTAGGGTTAGGGTTAGGGGACGGGGACGGTTTAGGGTCCAGGTGAGGGTACGACAACGCTTTAGGGGGAGCGTACGTGTGAGGGCGCGGGTTAGTGTCAGCGTACGGGTTAGGATTAAGGGACGGGTGAGGGTCAGGCTTCGGGGAAGGGTTAGGGTTAGGGTTCGGGCTAGGGTTAGGGTTAGGGGACGGAGACGGTTTAGGGTCCAGGTGAGGGTACGACAACGCTTTAGGGCGAGCGTACGTGTGAGGGCGCGGGTTAGTGTCAGCGTACGGGTTAGGATTAGGGGACGGGTGAGGGTCAGGCTTCGGGGAAGGGTTAGGGTTCGGGTTCGGGCTAGTGTTAGGGGTAGGGGACTGGAACGGTTTAGGGTCCAGGTCAGGGTACGACAACGCTCTAGGGGGAGCGTACGTGTGAGGGCGTGGGTTAGTGTCAGCGTACGGGTTAGGATTAGGGGACGGGTGAGGGTCAGGCTTCGGGGAAGGGTTAGGGTTCGGGTTCGGGCTAGGGTTAGGGTTAGGGGACGGGGACGGTTTAGGGTCCAGGTGAGGGTACGACAACGCTGTAGGGGGAGCGTACGTGTGAGGGCGCGGGTTAGTGTCAGCGTACGGGTTAGGATTAGGGGACGGGTGAGGGTGAGGCTTCGGGGAAGGGTTAGGTTTAGGGTTCGGGCTAGGGTTAGGGTTTGGGGACGGGGACGGTTTAGGGTCCAGGTGAGGGTACGACAACGCTTTAGGGGGAGCGTACGTGTGAGGGCACGGGTTAGTTTCAGCGTACGGGTTAGGATTAGGGGACGGGTGAGGGTCAGGCTTCGGGAAGGATTAGGGTTCGGGTTCGGGCTAGGGTTAGGGTTAGGGGACGGGGACGGTTTAGGGTCCAGGTGAGGGTACGACAACGCTTTAGGGGGAGCGTACGTGGGAGGGCGCGGGTTAGTGTCAGCGTACGGGTTAGGATTAGGGGACGGGTGAGGGTCAGGCTTCGGGGAAGGGTTAGGGTTCGGGTTCGGGCTAGGGTTAGGGTTAGGGGACGGGGACGGTTTAGGGTCCAGGTGAGGGTACGACAACGCTTTAGGGGGAGTGTACGTGTGAGGGCGCGGGTTAGTGTCAGCGTACGGGTTAGGATTAGGGGACGGTTGAGGGTCAGGCTTCGGGGAAGCGTTAGGGTTAGGGTTCGGGCTAGGGTTAGGGTTAGGGGACGGGGACGGTTTAGGGTCCAGGTGAGGGTACGACAACGCTGTAGGGGGAGCGTACGTGGGAGGGCGCGGGTTAGTGTCAGCGTACGGGTTAGGATTAGGGGACGGGTGAGGGTCAGGCTTCGGGGAAGGGTTAGGGTTAGGGTTCGGGCTAGGGTTAGGGTTAGGGGACGGGGACGGTTTAGGGTCCAGGTGAGGGTACGACAACGCTTTAGGGGGAGCGTACGTGGGAGGGCGCGGGTTAGTGTCAGCGTACGGGTTAGGATTAGGGGACGGGTGAGGGTCAGGCTTCGGGGAAGGGTTAGGGTACGGGTTCGGGCTAGGGTTAGGGTTAGGGGACGGGGACGGTTTAGGGTCCAGGTGAGGGTACGACAACGCTGTAGGGGGAGCGTACGTGTGAGGGCGCGGGTTAGTGTCAGCGTACGGGTTAGGATTAGGGGACGGGTGAGGGTCAGGCTTCGGGGAAGGGTTAGGGTTAGGGTTCGGGCTAGGGTTAGGGTTAGGGGACGGGGACGGTTTAGGGTCCAGGTGAGGGTACGACAACGCTTTAGGGGGAGCGTACGTGGGAGGGCGCGGGTTAGTGTCAGCGTACGGGTTAGGATTAGGGGACGGGTGAGGGTCAGGCTTCGGGGAAGGGTTAGGGTACGGGTTCGGGCTAGGGTTAGGGTTAGGGGACGGGGACGGTTTAGGGTCCAGGTGAGGGTACGACAACGCTTTAGGTGGAGCGTACGTGTGTGGGCGCGGGTTAGTGTCAGCGTAGGGGTTAGGATTAGGTGACGGGTGAGGGTCAGGCTTCGGGGAAGTGTTAGGGTTCGGGTTCGGGCTAGGGTTAGGGTTAGGGGACGGGGACGGTTTAGGGTCCAGGTGAGGGTACGAGAACGCTTTAGGGGGAACGTACGTGTGAGGGCGCGGGTTAGTGTCAGCGTACGGGTTAGGATTAGGGGACGGGTGAGGGTCAGGCTTCGGGGAAGGGTTAGGGTTCGGGTTCGGGCTAGGGTTAGGGTTAGGCGACGGGGACGGTTTAGGGTCCAGTTGAGGGTACGACAACACTTTAGGGGGAGCGTACGTGTGAGGGCGTGGGTTAGTGTCAGCGTACGGGTTAGGATTAGGGGACGGGTGAGGGTCAGGCTTCGGGGAAGGGTTAGGGTTCGGGTTCGGGTTAGGGTTAGGGGACGGGGACGGTTTAGCATCCAGGTGAGGGTACGACAACGCTTTAGGGGGAGTGTACGTGTGAGGGCGCGGGTTAGTGTCAGCGTACGGGTTAGGATTAGGGGACGGGTGAGTGTCAGGCTTCGGGGAAGGGTTAGGGTTAGGTTTCGGGCTAGGGTTAGGGTTAGGGGACGGGGACGGTTTAGGGTCCAGGTGAGGGTACGACAACGCTTTAGGGGGAGCGTACGTGTGAGGGCGCGGGTTAGTGTCAGCGTACGGGTTAGGATTAGGGGACGGGTGAGGGTCAGGCTTCGGGGAAGGGTTAGGGTTAGGGTTCGGGCTAGGGTTAGGGTTAGGGGACGGGGACGGTTTAGGGTCCAGGTGAGGGTACGACAACGCTTTAGGGGGAGTGTACGTGTGAGGGCGCGGGTTAGTGTCAGCGTACGGGTTAGGATTAGGGGACGGGTGAGGGTCAGGCTTCGGGGAAGGGTTAGGGTTCGGGTTCGGGCTAGGGTTAGGGTTAGGGGACGGGGACTGTTTAGGGTCCAGGTGAGGGTACGACAACGCTTTAGGGGGAGCGTACTTGTGAGGGCGCGGGTTAGTGTCAGCGTACGGTTTAGGATTAGGGGACGGGTGAGGGTCAGGCTTCGGGGAAGGGTTAGGGTTAGGGTTCGGGCTAGGGTTAGGGTTAGGGGACAGGGACGGTTTCGTGTCCAGGTGAGGGTACGACAACGCTTTAGGGGGAGCGTACGTGTGAGGGCGCGGGTTAGTGTCAGCGTACGGGTTAGGATTAGGGGACGGGTGAGGGTCAGGCTTCGGGGAAGGGTTAGGGTTCGGGTTCGGGCTAGGGTTAGGGTTAGGCGACGGGGACGGTTTAGGGTCCAGGTGAGGGTACGACAACGCTGTAGGGGGAACGTACGTGTGAGGGCGCGGGTTAGTGTCAGCGTACGGGTTAGGATTAGGGGACGGGTGAGGGTCAGGCTTCGGGGAAGGGTTAGGGTTAGGGTTCGGGCTAGGGTTAGGGTTAGGGGACGGGGACGGTTTAGGGTCCAGGTGAGGGTACGACAACGCTTTAGGGGGAGCGTACGTGTGAGGGCGCGGGTTAGTGTCAGCGTACGGGTTAGGATTAGGGGACGGGTGAGGGTCAGGCTTCGGGGAAGGGTTAGGGTTAGGGTTCGGGCTAGGGTTAGGGTTAGGGGACGGGGACGGTTTAGGGTCCAGGTGAGGGTACGACAACGCTTTAGGGGGAGCGTACGTGTGAGGGCGCGGGTTAGTGTCAGCGTACGGGTTAGGATTAAGGGACGGGTGAGGGTCAGGCTTCGGGGAAGGGTTAGGGTTAGGGTTCGGGCTAGGGTTAGGGTTAGGGGACGGAGACGGTTTAGGGTCCAGGTGAGGGTACGACAACGCTTTAGGGCGAGCGTACGTGTGAGGGCGCGGGTTAGTGTCAGCGTACGGGTTAGGATTAGGGGACGGGTGAGGGTCAGGCTTCGGGGAAGGGTTAGGGTTCGGGTTCGGGCTAGTGTTAGGGGTAGGGGACTGGAACGGTTTAGGGTCCAGGTCAGGGTACGACAACGCTCTAGGGGGAGCGTACGTGTGAGGGCGTGGGTTAGTGTCAGCGTACGGGTTAGGATTAGGGGACGGGTGAGGGTCAGGCTTCGGGGAAGGGTTAGGGTTCGGGTTCGGGCTAGGGTTAGGGTTAGGGGACGGGGACGGTTTAGGGTCCAGGTGAGGGTACGACAACGCTGTAGGGGGAGCGTACGTGTGAGGGCGCGGGTTAGTGTCAGCGTACGGGTTAGGATTAGGGGACGGGTGAGGGTGAGGCTTCGGGGAAGGGTTAGGGTTAGGGTTCGGGCTAGGGTTAGGGTTTGGGGACGGGGACGGTTTAGGGTCCAGGTGAGGGTACGACAACGCTTTAGGGGGAGCGTACGTGTGAGGGCACGGGTTAGTTTCAGCGTACGGGTTAGGATTAGGGGACGGGTGAGGGTCAGGCTTCGGGAAGGATTAGGGTTCGGGTTCGGGCTAGGGTTAGGGTTAGGGGACGGGGACGGTTTAGGGTCCAGGTGAGGGTACAACAACGTTTTAGGGGGAGCGTACGTGTGAGGGCGCGGGTTAGTGTCAGCGTACGGGTTAGGATTAGGAGACGGGTGAGGGTCAGGCTTCGGGGAAAGGTTAGGGTTCGGGTTCGGGCTAGGGTTAGGGTTAGGGGACGGGGACGGTTTAGGGTCCAGGTGAGGGTACGACAACGCTTTAGGGGGAGCGTACGTGTGAGGGCGTGGGTTAGTGTCAGCGTACGGGTTAGGATTAGGGGACGGGTGAGGGTCAGGCTTCGGGGAAGGGTTAGGGTTAGGGTTCGGGCTAGGGTTAGGGTTAGGGGACGGGGACGGTTTAGGGTCCAGGTGAGGGTACGACAACGCTTTAGGGGGAGCGTACGTGTGAGGGCGCAGGTTAGTGTCAGCGTACGGGTTAGGATTAGGGGACGGGTGAGGGTCAGGCTTCGGGGAAGGGTTAGGGTCCGGGTTCGGGCTAGTGTTAGGCTTAGGGGACGGGGACGGTTTAGGGTCCAGGTGAGGGCACGACAACGCTTTAGGGGGAGCGTACGTGTGAGGGCGCGGGTTAGTGTCACCGTACGGGTTAGGATTAGGGGACGGGTGAGGGTCAGGCTTCGGGGAAGGGTTAGGGTTAGGGTTCGGGCTAGGGTTAGGGTTAGGGGACGGGGACTGTTTAGGGTCCAGGTGAGGGTACGACAACGCTTTAGGGGGAGCGTACGTGTGAGGGCGCGGGTTAGTGTCAGCGTACGGGTTAGGATTAGGGGACGGGTGAGGGTCAGGCTTCGGGGAAGGGTTAGGGTTAGGGTTCGGGCTAGGGTTAGGGTTAGGGGACGGGGACGGTTTAGGGTCCAGGTGAGGGTACGACAACGCTGTAGGGGGAGCGTACGTGTGAGGGCGCGGGTTAGTGTCAGCGTACGGGTTAGGATTAGAGGACGGGTGAGGGTCAGGCTTCGGGGAAGGGTTAGGGTTAGGGTTCGGGCTAGGGTTAGGGTTAGGGGACGGGGACGGTTTAGGGTCCAGGTGAGGGTACGACAACGCTGTAGGGGGAGCGTACGTGTGAGGGCGCGGGTTAGTGTCAGCGTACGGGTTAGGATTAGAGGACGGGTGAGGGTCAGGCTTCGGGGAAGGGTTAGGATTAGGGTTCGGGCTAGGGTTAGGGTTAGGGGACGGGGACGGTTTAGGGTCCAGGTGAGGGTACGACAACGCTTTAGGGGGAGCGTACGTGTGAGGGCGCGGGTTAGTGTCAGCGTACGGGTTAGGATTAGGGGACGGGTGAGGGTCAGGCTTCGGGGAAGGGTTATGGTTAGGGTTCGGGCTAGTTTTAGGCTTAGGGGACGGGGACGGTTTAGGGTCCAGGTGAGGGTACGACAACGCTTTAGTGGGAGCGTACGTGTGAGGGCGCGGGTTAGTGTCACCGTACGGGTTAGGATTAGGGGACGGGTGAGGGTCAGGCTTCGGGGAAGGGTTAGGGTTAGGGTTCGGGCTAGGGTTAGGGTTAGGCGACGGGGACTGTTTAGGGTCCAGGTGAGGGTACGACAACGCTTTAGGGGGAGCGTACGTGTGAGGGCGCGGGTTAGTGTCAGCGTACGGTTTAGGATTAGGGGACGGGTGAGGGTCAGGCTTCGGGGAAGGGTTAGGGTTAGGGTTCGAGCTAGGGTTAGGGTTAGGGGACGGGGACGGTTTAGGGTCCAGGTGAGGGTACGACAACGCTTTAGGGGGAGCGTACGTGTGAGGGCGCGGGTTAGTGTCAGCGTACGGGTTAGGATTAGGGGACGGGTGAGGGTCAGGCTTCGGGGAAGGGTTAGGTTTAGGGTTCGGGCTAGGGTTAGGGTTAGGGGACGGGGACGGTTTAGGGTCCAGGTGAGGGTACGACAACGCTGTAGGGGGAGCGTACGTGTGAGGGCGCGGGTTAGTGTCAGCGTACGGGTTAGGATTAGAGGACGGGTGAGGGTCAGGCTTCGGGGAAGGGTTAGTGTTAGGGTTCGGGCTAGGGTTAGGGTTAGGGGATGGGGACGGTTTAGGGTCCAGGTGAGGGTACGACAACGCTTTAGGGGGAGCGTACGTGTGAGGGCGCGGGTTAGTGTCAGCGTACGGGTTAGGATTAAGGTTCGGGTGAGGGTCAGGCTTCGGGGAAGGGTTAGGGTTCGGGTTCGGGCTAGGGTTAGGGTTAGGGGACGGGGACGGTTTAGGGTCCAGGTGAGGGTACGACAACGCTTTAGGGGGAGCGTACGTGTGAGGGCACGGGTTAGTGTCAGCGTACGGTTTAGGATTAGGGGACGTGTGAGGGTCAGGCTTCGGGGAAGGGTTAGGGTTAGGGTTCGGGCTAGGGTTAGGGTTAGGGGACAGGGACGGTTTAGGGTTCAGGTGAGGGTACGACAACGCTTTAGGGGGAGCGTACGTGTGAGGGCGCGGGTTAGTGTCAGCGTACGGGTTAGGATTAGGGGACGGGTGAGGGTCAGGCTTCGGGGAAGGGTTAGGGTTCGGGTTCGGGCTAGGGTTAGGGTTAGGGGACGGGGACGGTTTAGGGTCCAGGTGAGTGTACGACAACGCTTCAGGTGGAGCGTACGTGTGAGGGCGCGGGTTAGTGTCAGCGTACGGGTTAGGATTAGGGGATGGATGAGGGTCAGGCTTCGGGGAAGTGTTAGGGTTAGGGTTCGGGCTAGGGTTAGTGTTAGGGGACAGGGACGGTTTAGGGTCCAGGTGAGGGTACGACAACGCTTTAGGGGGAGCATACGTGTGAGGGCGCGGGTTAGTGTCAGCGTACGGGTTAGGATTAGGTGACGGGTGAGGGTCAGGCTTCGGGGAAGGGTTAGGGTTCGGGTTCGGGCTAGGGTTAGGGTTAGGGGACGGGGACGGTTTAGGGTCCAGGTGAGGGTACGACAACGCTGTAGGGGGAGCGTACGTGTGAGGGCACGGGTTAGTGTCAGCGTACGGGTTAGGATTAGGGGACGGGTGAGGGTCAGGCTTCGGGGAAGGGTTAGGGTTAGGGTTCGGGCTAGGGTTAGGGTTAGGGGACGGGGACGGTTTAGGGTCCAGGTGAGGGTACGACAACGCTGTAGGGGGAGCGTACGAGTGAGGGCGAGGGTTAGTGTCAGCGTACGGGTTAGGATTAGGGGACGGGTGAGGGTCAGGGTTCGGGGAAGGGTTAGGGTTCGGGTTCGGGCTAGGGTTAGGGTTAGGGGACGGGGACGGTTTAGGGTCCAGGTGAGGGTACGACAACGCTTTAGGGGGAGCGTACGTGTGAGGGCGCGGGTTAGTGTCAGCGTACGGGTTAGGATTAGGGGACGGGTGAGGGTCAGGCTTCGGGGAAGGGTTAGGGTTCGGGTTCGGGCTAGGGTTAGGGTTAGGGGACGGGGACGGTTTAGGGTCCAGGTGAGGGTACGACAACGCTTTAGGGGGAGCGTACGTGTGAGGGCGCGGGTTAGTGTCAGCGTACGGGTTAGGATTAGGGGACGGGTGAGGGTCAGGCTTCGGGGAAGTGTTAGGGTTCGGGTTCGGGCTAGGGTTAGGGTTAGGGGACGGGGATGGTTTAGGGTCCAGGTGAGGGTACAACAACGCTTTAGGGGGAGTGTACGTGTGAGGGCGCGGGTTAGTGTCAGCGTAGGGGTTAGGATTAGGGGACGGGTGAGGGTCAGGCTTCGGGGAAGGGTTAGGGTTCGGGTTCGGGCTAGGGTTAGGGTTAGGGGACGGGGACGGTTTAGGGTCCAGGTGAGGGTACGACAACGCTTTAGGGGGAGCGTACGTGTGAGGGCGCGGGTTAGTGTCAGCGTACGGGTTAGGATTAGGGGACGGGTGAGGGTCAGGCTTCGGGGAAGGGTTAGGGTACGGGTTCGGGCTAGGGTTAGGGTTAGGGGACGGGGACGGTTTAGGGTCCAGGTGAGGGTACGACAACGCTTTAGGAGAAGCGTACGTGTGAGGGCGCGGGTTAGTGTCAGCGTACGGTTTAGGATTAGGGGAAGGGTGAGGGTCAGGCTTCGGGGAAGGGTTAGGGTTAGGGTTCGGGCTAGGGTTAGGGTTAGGGGACGGGGACGGTTTAGGGTCCAGGTGAGGGTACGACAACGCTTTAGGGGGAGCGTACGTGTGAGGGCGCGGGTTAGTGTCAGCGTACGGGTTAGGATTAGGGGACGGGTGAGGGTCAGGCTTCGGGGAAGGGTTAGTGTTAGGGTTCGGGCTAGGGTTAGGGTTAGGGGACGGGAACGGTTTAGGGTCCAGGTGAGGGTACGACAACGCTTTAGGAGGAGCGTATGTGTGAGGGCGCGGGTTAGTGTCAGCGTACGGGTTAGGATTAGGGGACGGGTGAGGGTCAGGCTTCGGGGAAGGGATAGGGTTCGGGTTCGGGCTAGGGTTAGGGTGAGGGGACGGGGACGGTTTAGGGTCCAGGTGAGGGTACGACAACGCTTTAGGGGGAGCGTACGTGTGAGGGCGCGGGTTAGTGTCAGCGTACGGGTTAGGATTCGGGGACGGGTTAGGGTCAGGCTTCGGGGAAGGGTTAGGGTTCGGGTTCGGGCCAGGGTTAGGGTTAGGGTACGGGGACGGTTTAGGGTCCAGGTGAGGGTACGACAACGCTTTACGGGGAGCGTACGTGTGAGGGAGCGGGTTAGTGTCAGCGTACGGGTTAGGATTAGGGTACGGGTGAGGGTCAGGCTTCGGGGAAGGGTTAGGGTTAGGGTTCGGGCTAGGGTTAGGGTTAGGGGACGGGGACGGTTTAGGGTCCAGGTGAGGGTACGATAACGCTTTAGGGGGAGCGTACGTGTGAGGGCGCGGGTTAGTGTCAGCGTACGGGTTAGGATTAGGGGACTGGTGAGGGTCAGGCTTCGGGGCAGGGTTAGGGTTAGGGTTCGGGCTAGGGTTAGGGTTAGGGGACTGGGACGGTTTAGGGTCCAGGTGAGGGTACTACAACGCTTTAGGGGGAGCGTACGTGTGAGGGCGCGGGTTAGTGTCAGCGTAGGGGTTAGGATTAGGGGACGGGTGAGGGTCAGGCTTCGGGGAAGGGTTAGGGTTCGGGTTCGTGCTAGGGTTAGGGTTAGGGGACGGGGACGGTTTAGGGTCCAGGTGAGGGTACGACAACGCTTTAGGGGGAACGTACGTGTGAGGGCGCGGGTTAGTGTCAGCGTACGGGTTAGGAGTAGGGGACGGGTGAGGGTCAGGCTTCGGGGAAGCGTTAGGGTTCGGGTTCGGGCTAGGGTTAGGGTTAGGGGACGGGGACGGTTTAGGGTCCAGGTGAGGGTACGACAACGCTGTAGGGGGAGCATACGTGTGAGGGCGCGGGTTAGTGTCAGCGTACGGGTTAGGATTAGGGGACGGGTGAGAGTCAGGCTTTGGGGAAGGGTTAGGGTTAGGGTTCGGGCTAGGGTTAGGGTTAGGGGACGGGGACGGTTCAGCGTCCAGGTGAGGGTACGACAACGCTTTAGGGGGAGTGTACGTGTGAGGGCGCGGGTTAGTGTCAGCGTACGGGTTAGGATTAGGGGACGGGTGAGGGTCAGGCTTCGGGGAAGGGTTAGGGTTAGGGTTCGGGCTAGGGTTAGTGTTAGGGGACGGGGACGGTTTAGGGTCCAGGTGAGGGTACGACAAAGCTTTAGGGGGAGCGTACGTGTGAGGGCGCAGGTTAGTGTCAGCGTACGGGTTAGGATTATGGGACAGGTGAGGGTCAGGCTTCGGGGAAGGGTTAGGGTTCGGGTTCGGGCTAGGGTTAGGGTTAGGGGACGGGGACGGTTTAGGGTCCAGGTGAGGGTACGACAACGCTTTAGGGGGAGCGTACGTGTGAGGGCGCGGGTTAGTGTCAGCGTACGGGTTAGGATTAGGGGAAGGGTGAGGGTCAGGCTTCGGGGAAGGGTTAGGGTCCGGGTTCGTGCTAGTGTTAGGCTTAGGGGACGGGGACGGTTTAGGGTCCAGGTGAGGGCACGACAACGCTTTAGGGGGAGCGTACGTGTGAGGGCGCGGGTTAGTGTCACCGTACGGGTTAGGATTAGGGGACGGGTGAGGGTCAGGCTTCGGGGAAGGGTTATGGTTAGGGTTCGGGCTAGGGTTAGGGTTAGGGGACGGGGACGGTTTAGGGTCCATGTGAGGGTACGACAACGCTGTAGGGGGAGCGTACGTGTGAGGGCGCGGGTTAGTGTCAGCGTACGGGTTAGGATTATGGGACGTGTGAGGGTCAGGCTTCGGGGAAGGGTTAGGGTTCGGGTTCGGGCTAGGGTTAGGGTTAGGGGACGGGGACGGTTTAGGGTCCAGGTGAGGGTACGACAACGCTTTAGGGGGAACGTACGTGTGAGGGCGCGGGTTAGTGTCAGCGTACGGGTTAGGATTAGGGGACGGGTGAGGGTCAGGCTTCGGGGAAGGGTTAGGGTTAGGGTTCGGGCTAGGGTTAGGGTTAGGGGACGGGGACGGTTAGGGGTCCAGGTGAGGGTACGACAACGCTGTAGGGGGAGCGTACGTGTGAGGGCGCGGGTTAGTGTCAGCGTACGGGTTCGGATTAGGGGACGGGTGAGGGTCAGGCTTCGGGGAAAGCTTAGGGTTCGGGTTCGGGCTAGGGTTAGGGTTAGGGGACGGGGACGGTTTAGGGTCCAGGTGAGGGTACAACAACGCTTTAGGGGGAGTGTACGTGTGAGGGCGCGGGTTAGTGTCAGCGTACGGGTTAGGATTAGGGGACGGGTGAGGGTCAGGCTTCGGGGAAGATTTAGGGTTCGGGTTCGGGCTAGGGTTAGGGTTAGGGGACGGGGACGGTTTAGGGTCCAGGTGAGGGTACGACAACGCTTTAGGGGGAGCGTACGTGTGAGGGCGCGGGTTAGTGTCAGCGTACGGGTTAGGATTAGGGGACGGGTGAGGGTCAGGCTTCGGGGAAGGGTTAGGGTTCGGGTTCGGGCTAGGGTTAGGGTTAGGGGACGGGGACGGTTTAGGGTCCAGGTGAGGGTACGACAACACTTTAGGGGGAGCGTACGTGTGAGGGCGCGGGTTAGTGTCAGCGTACGGGTTAGGATTAGGGGACGGGTGAGGGTCAGGCTTCGGGGAAGGGTTAGGGTTCGGGTTCGGGCTAGGGTTAGGGTTAGGGGACGGGGACGGTTTAGGGTCCAGGTGAGGGTACGACAACGCTGTAGGGGGAGCGTACGTGTGAGGGCACGGGTTAGTGTCAGCGTACGGGTTAGGATTAGGGGACGGGTGAGGGTCAGGCTTCGGGGAAGGGTTAGGGTTAGGGTTCGGGCTAGGGTTAGGGTTAGGGGACGGGGACGGTTTAGGGTCCAGGTGAGGGTACGACAACGCTGTAGGGGGAGCGTACGTGTGAGGGCGCGGGTTAGTGTCAGCGTACGGGTTAGGATTAGGGGACGGGTGAGCGTCAGGCTTCGGGGAAGGTTTAGGGTACGGGTTCGGGCTAGGGTTAGCGTTAGGGTTAGGGGACGGGGACGGTTTAGGGTCCAGGTGAGGGTACGACAACGCTTTAGGTGGATCGTACGTTTGAGGGAGCGGGTTAGTGTCAGCGTAGGGGTTAGGATTAGGGGACGGGTGAGGGTCAGGCTTCGGGGAAGGGTTAGGGTTCGGGATCGGGTTAGGGTTAGGGGACGGGGACGGTTTAGCGTCCAGGTGAGGGTACGACAACGCTTTAGGGGGAGTGTACATGTGAGGGCGCGGGTTAGTGTCAGCGTACGGGTTAGGATTAGGGGACGGGTGAGGGTCAGGCTTCGGGGAAGGGTTAGGGTTAGGGTTCGGGCTAGGGTTAGGGTTAGGGGACGGGGACGGTTTAGGGTCCAGGTGAGGGTACGACAACGCTTTAGGGTAGCGTACGTGTGAGGGCGCGGGTTAGTGTCAGCGTACGGGTTAGGATTAGGGGACGGGTGAGGGTCAGGCTTCGGGGAAGGGTTAGGGTTCGGGTTCGGGCTAGGGTTAGGGTTAGGGGACGGGGACTGTTTAGGGTCCAGGTGAGGGTACGACAACGCTTTAGGGGGAGTGTACGTGTGAGGGCGCGGGTTAGTGTCAGCGTACGGTTTAGGATTAGGGGACGGGTGAGGGTCAGGCTTCGGGGAAGGCTTAGGGTTAGGGTTCGGGCTAGGGTTAGGATTAGGGGACAGGGACGGTTTAGGGTCCAGGTGAGGGTACGACAACGCTTTAGGGGGAGCGTACGTGTTAGGGCGCGGGTTATTGTCAGCGTACGGGTTAGGATTAGGGGACGGGTGAGGGTCAGGCTTCGGGGAAGGGTTAGGGTTCGGGTTCGGGCTAGGGTTAGGGTTAGGGGACGGGGACGGTTTAGGGTCCAGGTGAGGGTACGACAACGCTGTAGGGGGAGCGTACGTGTGAGGGCGCGGGTTAGTGTCAGCGTACGGGTTAGGATTAGGGGACGGGTGAGGGTCAGGCTTCGGGGAAGGGTTAGGGTTCGGGTTCGGGCTAGGATTAGGGTTAGGGGACGGGGACGGTTTAGGGTCCAGGTGAGGGTACGACAACGCTTTAGGGGGAGCGTACGTGTGAGGGCGCGGGTTAGTGTCAGCGTACGGGGTAGGATTAGGGGACGGGTGAGGGTCAGGCTTCGGGGAAGGGTTAGGGTTCGGGTTCGGGCTAGGGTTAGGGTTAGGGGACGGGGACGGTTTAGGGTCCAGGTGAGGGTACGACAACGCTTTAGGGGGAGCGTACGTGTGAGGGCGCGGGTTAGTGTCAGCGTACGGGTTAGGATTAGGGGACGGGTGAGGGTCAGGATTCGGGGAAGGGTTAGGGTCCGGGTTCGGGCTAGGGTTAGGGTTAGGGGACGGGGACGGTTTAGGGTCCAGGTGAGGGCACGACAACGCTTTAGGGGGAGCGTACGTGTGAGGGCGCGGGTTAGTGTCAGCGTACGGGTTAGGATTAGGGGACGGGTGAGGGTCAGGCTTCGGGGAAGCGTTAGGGTTCGGGTTCGGGCTAGGGTTAGGGTTAGGGGACGGGGACGGTTTAGGGTCCAGGTGAGGGTACGACAACGCTGTAGGGGGAGCGTACGTGTGAGGGCACGGGTTAGTGTCAGCGTACGGGTTAGGATTAGGGGACGGGTGAGGGTCAGGCTTCGGGGAAGGGTTAGGGTTCGGGTTCGGGCTAGGGTTAGGGTTAGGCGACGGGGACGGTTTAGGGTCCAGGTGAGGGTACGACAACGCTGTAGGGGGAACGTACGTGTGAGGGCGCGGGTTAGTGTCAGCGTACGGGTTAGGATTAGGGGACGGGTGAGGGTCAGGCTTCGGGGAAGGGTTAGGGTTAGGGTTCGGGCTAGGGTTAGGGTTAGGGGACGGGGACGGTTTAGGGTCCAGGTGAGGGTACGACAACGCTTTAGGGGGAGCGTACGTGTGAGGGCGCGGGTTAGTGTCAGCGTACGGGTTAGGATTAGGGGACGGGTGAGGGTCAGGCTTCGGGGAAGGGTTAGGGTTAGGGTTCGGGCTAGGGTTAGGGTTAGGGGACGGGGACGGTTTAGGGTCCAGGTGAGGGTACGACAACGCTTTAGGGGGAGCGTACGTGTGAGGGCGCGGGTTAGTGTCAGCGTACGGGTTAGGATTAAGGGACGGGTGAGGGTCAGGCTTCGGGGAAGGGTTAGCGTTAGGGTTCGGGCTAGGGTTAGGGTTAGGGGACGGAGACGGTTTAGGGTCCAGGTGAGGGTACGACAACGCTTTAGGTGGAGCGTACGTGTGTGGGCGCGGGTTAGTGTCAGCGTAGGGGTTAGGATTAGGTGACGGGTGAGGGTCAGGCTTCGGGGAAGTGTTAGGGTTCGGGTTCGGGCTAGGGTTAGGGTTAGGGGACGGGGACGGTTTAGGGTCCAGGTGAGGGTACGAGAACGCTTTAGGGGGAACGTACGTGTGAGGGCGCGGGTTAGTGTCAGCGTACGGGTTAGGATTAGGGGACGGGTGAGGGTCAGGCTTCGGGGAAGGGTTAGGGTTCGGGTTCGGGCTAGGGTTAGGGTTAGGCGACGGGGACGGTTTAGGGTCCAGTTGAGGGTACGACAACACTTTAGGGGGAGCGTACGTGTGAGGGCGTGGGTTAGTGTCAGCGTACGGGTTAGGATTAGGGGACGGGTGAGGGTCAGGCTTCGGGGAAGGGTTAGGGTTCGGGTTCGGGTTAGGGTTAGGGGACGGGGACGGTTTAGCATCCAGGTGAGGGTACGACAACGCTTTAGGGGGAGTGTACGTGTGAGGGCGCGGGTTAGTGTCAGCGTACGGGTTAGGATTAGGGGACGGGTGAGTGTCAGGCTTCGGGGAAGGGTTAGGGTTAGGTTTCGGGCTAGGGTTAGGGTTAGGGGACGGGGACGGTTTAGGGTCCAGGTGAGGGTACGACAACGCTTTAGGGGGAGCGTACGTGTGAGGGCGCGGGTTAGTGTCAGCGTACGGGTTAGGATTAGGGGACGGGTGAGGGTCAGGCTTCGGGGAAGGGTTAGGGTTAGGGTTCGGGCTAGGGTTAGGGTTAGGGGACGGGGACGGTTTAGGGTCCAGGTGAGGGTACGACAACGCTTTAGGGGGAGTGTACGTGTGAGGGCGCGGGTTAGTGTCAGCGTACGGGTTAGGATTAGGGGACGGGTGAGGGTCAGGCTTCGGGGAAGGGTTAGGGTTCGGGTTCGGGCTAGGGTTAGGGTTAGGGGACGGGGACTGTTTAGGGTCCAGGTGAGGGTACGACAACGCTTTAGGGGGAGCGTACTTGTGAGGGCGCGGGTTAGTGTCAGCGTACGGTTTAGGATTAGGGGACGGGTGAGGGTCAGGCTTCGGGGAAGGGTTAGGGTTAGGGTTCGGGCTAGGGTTAGGGTTAGGGGACAGGGACGGTTTCGTGTCCAGGTGAGGGTACGACAACGCTTTAGGGGGAGCGTACGTGTGAGGGCGCGGGTTAGTGTCAGCGTACGGGTTAGGATTAGGGGACGGGTGAGGGTCAGGCTTCGGGGAAGGGTTAGGGTTCGGGTTCGGGCTAGGGTTAGGGTTAGGCGACGGGGACGGTTTAGGGTCCAGGTGAGGGTACGACAACGCTGTAGGGGGAACGTACGTGTGAGGGCGCGGGTTAGTGTCAGCGTACGGGTTAGGATTAGGGGACGGGTGAGGGTCAGGCTTCGGGGAAGGGTTAGGGTTAGGGTTCGGGCTAGGGTTAGGGTTAGGGGACGGGGACGGTTTAGGGTCCAGGTGAGGGTACGACAACGCTTTAGGGGGAGCGTACGTGTGAGGGCGCGGGTTAGTGTCAGCGTACGGGTTAGGATTAGGGGACGGGTGAGGGTCAGGCTTCGGGGAAGGGTTAGGGTTAGGGTTCGGGCTAGGGTTAGGGTTAGGGGACGGGGACGGTTTAGGGTCCAGGTGAGGGTACGACAACGCTTTAGGGGGAGCGTACGTGTGAGGGCGCGGGTTAGTGTCAGCGTACGGGTTAGGATTAAGGGACGGGTGAGGGTCAGGCTTCGGGGAAGGGTTAGGGTTAGGGTTCGGGCTAGGGTTAGGGTTAGGGGACGGAGACGGTTTAGGGTCCAGGTGAGGGTACGACAACGCTTTAGGGCGAGCGTACGTGTGAGGGCGCGGGTTAGTGTCAGCGTACGGGTTAGGATTAGGGGACGGGTGAGGGTCAGGCTTCGGGGAAGGGTTAGGGTTCGGGTTCGGGCTAGTGTTAGGGGTAGGGGACTGGAACGGTTTAGGGTCCAGGTCAGGGTACGACAACGCTCTAGGGGGAGCGTACGTGTGAGGGCGTGGGTTAGTGTCAGCGTACGGGTTAGGATTAGGGGACGGGTGAGGGTCAGGCTTCGGGGAAGGGTTAGGGTTCGGGTTCGGGCTAGGGTTAGGGTTAGGGGACGGGGACGGTTTAGGGTCCAGGTGAGGGTACGACAACGCTGTAGGGGGAGCGTACGTGTGAGGGCGCGGGTTAGTGTCAGCGTACGGGTTAGGATTAGGGGACGGGTGAGGGTGAGGCTTCGGGGAAGGGTTAGGTTTAGGGTTCGGGCTAGGGTTAGGGTTTGGGGACGGGGACGGTTTAGGGTCCAGGTGAGGGTACGACAACGCTTTAGGGGGAGCGTACGTGTGAGGGCACGGGTTAGTTTCAGCGTACGGGTTAGGATTAGGGGACGGGTGAGGGTCAGGCTTCGGGAAGGATTAGGGTTCGGGTTCGGGCTAGGGTTAGGGTTAGGGGACGGGGACGGTTTAGGGTCCAGGTGAGGGTACGACAACGCTTTAGGGGGAGCGTACGTGGGAGGGCGCGGGTTAGTGTCAGCGTACGGGTTAGGATTAGGGGACGGGTGAGGGTCAGGCTTCGGGGAAGGGTTAGGGTTCGGGTTCGGGCTAGGGTTAGGGTTAGGGGACGGGGACGGTTTAGGGTCCAGGTGAGGGTACGACAACGCTTTAGGGGGAGTGTACGTGTGAGGGCGCGGGTTAGTGTCAGCGTACGGGTTAGGATTAGGGGACGGTTGAGGGTCAGGCTTCGGGGAAGCGTTAGGGTTAGGGTTCGGGCTAGGGTTAGGGTTAGGGGACGGGGACGGTTTAGGGTCCAGGTGAGGGTACGACAACGCTGTAGGGGGAGCGTACGTGGGAGGGCGCGGGTTAGTGTCAGCGTACGGGTTAGGATTAGGGGACGGGTGAGGGTCAGGCTTCGGGGAAGGGTTAGGGTTAGGGTTCGGGCTAGGGTTAGGGTTAGGGGACGGGGACGGTTTAGGGTCCAGGTGAGGGTACGACAACGCTTTAGGGGGAGCGTACGTGGGAGGGCGCGGGTTAGTGTCAGCGTACGGGTTAGGATTAGGGGACGGGTGAGGGTCAGGCTTCGGGGAAGGGTTAGGGTACGGGTTCGGGCTAGGGTTAGGGTTAGGGGACGGGGACGGTTTAGGGTCCAGGTGAGGGTACGACAACGCTGTAGGGGGAGCGTACGTGTGAGGGCGCGGGTTAGTGTCAGCGTACGGGTTAGGATTAGGGGACGGGTGAGGGTCAGGCTTCGGGGAAGGGTTAGGGTTAGGGTTCGGGCTAGGGTTAGGGTTAGGGGACGGGGACGGTTTAGGGTCCAGGTGAGGGTACGACAACGCTTTAGGGGGAGCGTACGTGGGAGGGCGCGGGTTAGTGTCAGCGTACGGGTTAGGATTAGGGGACGGGTGAGGGTCAGGCTTCGGGGAAGGGTTAGGGTACGGGTTCGGGCTAGGGTTAGGGTTAGGGGACGGGGACGGTTTAGGGTCCAGGTGAGGGTACGACAACGCTTTAGGTGGAGCGTACGTGTGTGGGCGCGGGTTAGTGTCAGCGTAGGGGTTAGGATTAGGTGACGGGTGAGGGTCAGGCTTCGGGGAAGTGTTAGGGTTCGGGTTCGGGCTAGGGTTAGGGTTAGGGGACGGGGACGGTTTAGGGTCCAGGTGAGGGTACGAGAACGCTTTAGGGGGAACGTACGTGTGAGGGCGCGGGTTAGTGTCAGCGTACGGGTTAGGATTAGGGGACGGGTGAGGGTCAGGCTTCGGGGAAGGGTTAGGGTTCGGGTTCGGGCTAGGGTTAGGGTTAGGCGACGGGGACGGTTTAGGGTCCAGTTGAGGGTACGACAACACTTTAGGGGGAGCGTACGTGTGAGGGCGTGGGTTAGTGTCAGCGTACGGGTTAGGATTAGGGGACGGGTGAGGGTCAGGCTTCGGGGAAGGGTTAGGGTTCGGGTTCGGGTTAGGGTTAGGGGACGGGGACGGTTTAGCATCCAGGTGAGGGTACGACAACGCTTTAGGGGGAGTGTACGTGTGAGGGCGCGGGTTAGTGTCAGCGTACGGGTTAGGATTAGGGGACGGGTGAGTGTCAGGCTTCGGGGAAGGGTTAGGGTTAGGTTTCGGGCTAGGGTTAGGGTTAGGGGACGGGGACGGTTTAGGGTCCAGGTGAGGGTACGACAACGCTTTAGGGGGAGCGTACGTGTGAGGGCGCGGGTTAGTGTCAGCGTACGGGTTAGGATTAGGGGACGGGTGAGGGTCAGGCTTCGGGGAAGGGTTAGGGTTAGGGTTCGGGCTAGGGTTAGGGTTAGGGGACGGGGACGGTTTAGGGTCCAGGTGAGGGTACGACAACGCTTTAGGGGGAGTGTACGTGTGAGGGCGCGGGTTAGTGTCAGCGTACGGGTTAGGATTAGGGGACGGGTGAGGGTCAGGCTTCGGGGAAGGGTTAGGGTTCGGGTTCGGGCTAGGGTTAGGGTTAGGGGACGGGGACTGTTTAGGGTCCAGGTGAGGGTACGACAACGCTTTAGGGGGAGCGTACTTGTGAGGGCGCGGGTTAGTGTCAGCGTACGGTTTAGGATTAGGGGACGGGTGAGGGTCAGGCTTCGGGGAAGGGTTAGGGTTAGGGTTCGGGCTAGGGTTAGGGTTAGGGGACAGGGACGGTTTCGTGTCCAGGTGAGGGTACGACAACGCTTTAGGGGGAGCGTACGTGTGAGGGCGCGGGTTAGTGTCAGCGTACGGGTTAGGATTAGGGGACGGGTGAGGGTCAGGCTTCGGGGAAGGGTTAGGGTTCGGGTTCGGGCTAGGGTTAGGGTTAGGCGACGGGGACGGTTTAGGGTCCAGGTGAGGGTACGACAACGCTGTAGGGGGAACGTACGTGTGAGGGCGCGGGTTAGTGTCAGCGTACGGGTTAGGATTAGGGGACGGGTGAGGGTCAGGCTTCGGGGAAGGGTTAGGGTTAGGGTTCGGGCTAGGGTTAGGGTTAGGGGACGGGGACGGTTTAGGGTCCAGGTGAGGGTACGACAACGCTTTAGGGGGAGCGTACGTGTGAGGGCGCGGGTTAGTGTCAGCGTACGGGTTAGGATTAGGGGACGGGTGAGGGTCAGGCTTCGGGGAAGGGTTAGGGTTAGGGTTCGGGCTAGGGTTAGGGTTAGGGGACGGGGACGGTTTAGGGTCCAGGTGAGGGTACGACAACGCTTTAGGGGGAGCGTACGTGTGAGGGCGCGGGTTAGTGTCAGCGTACGGGTTAGGATTAAGGGACGGGTGAGGGTCAGGCTTCGGGGAAGGGTTAGGGTTAGGGTTCGGGCTAGGGTTAGGGTTAGGGGACGGAGACGGTTTAGGGTCCAGGTGAGGGTACGACAACGCTTTAGGGCGAGCGTACGTGTGAGGGCGCGGGTTAGTGTCAGCGTACGGGTTAGGATTAGGGGACGGGTGAGGGTCAGGCTTCGGGGAAGGGTTAGGGTTCGGGTTCGGGCTAGTGTTAGGGGTAGGGGACTGGAACGGTTTAGGGTCCAGGTCAGGGTACGACAACGCTCTAGGGGGAGCGTACGTGTGAGGGCGTGGGTTAGTGTCAGCGTACGGGTTAGGATTAGGGGACGGGTGAGGGTCAGGCTTCGGGGAAGGGTTAGGGTTCGGGTTCGGGCTAGGGTTAGGGTTAGGGGACGGGGACGGTTTAGGGTCCAGGTGAGGGTACGACAACGCTGTAGGGGGAGCGTACGTGTGAGGGCGCGGGTTAGTGTCAGCGTACGGGTTAGGATTAGGGGACGGGTGAGGGTGAGGCTTCGGGGAAGGGTTAGGGTTAGGGTTCGGGCTAGGGTTAGGGTTTGGGGACGGGGACGGTTTAGGGTCCAGGTGAGGGTACGACAACGCTTTAGGGGGAGCGTACGTGTGAGGGCACGGGTTAGTTTCAGCGTACGGGTTAGGATTAGGGGACGGGTGAGGGTCAGGCTTCGGGAAGGATTAGGGTTCGGGTTCGGGCTAGGGTTAGGGTTAGGGGACGGGGACGGTTTAGGGTCCAGGTGAGGGTACAACAACGTTTTAGGGGGAGCGTACGTGTGAGGGCGCGGGTTAGTGTCAGCGTACGGGTTAGGATTAGGAGACGGGTGAGGGTCAGGCTTCGGGGAAAGGTTAGGGTTCGGGTTCGGGCTAGGGTTAGGGTTAGGGGACGGGGACGGTTTAGGGTCCAGGTGAGGGTACGACAACGCTTTAGGGGGAGCGTACGTGTGAGGGCGTGGGTTAGTGTCAGCGTACGGGTTAGGATTAGGGGACGGGTGAGGGTCAGGCTTCGGGGAAGGGTTAGGGTTAGGGTTCGGGCTAGGGTTAGGGTTAGGGGACGGGGACGGTTTAGGGTCCAGGTGAGGGTACGACAACGCTGTAGGGGGAGCGTACGTGTGAGGGCGCGGGTTAGTGTCAGCGTACGGGTTAGGATTAGAGGACGGGTGAGGGTCAGGCTTCGGGGAAGGGTTAGGGTTAGGGTTCGGGCTAGGGTTAGGGTTAGGGGACGGGGACGGTTTAGGGTCCAGGTGAGGGTACGACAACGCTGTAGGGGGAGCGTACGTGTGAGGGCGCGGGTTAGTGTCAGCGTACGGGTTAGGATTAGAGGACGGGTGAGGGTCAGGCTTCGGGGAAGGGTTAGGATTAGGGTTCGGGCTAGGGTTAGGGTTAGGGGACGGGGACGGTTTAGGGTCCAGGTGAGGGTACGACAACGCTTTAGGGGGAGCGTACGTGTGAGGGCGCGGGTTAGTGTCAGCGTACGGGTTAGGATTAGGGGACGGGTGAGGGTCAGGCTTCGGGGAAGGGTTATGGTTAGGGTTCGGGCTAGTTTTAGGCTTAGGGGACGGGGACGGTTTAGGGTCCAGGTGAGGGTACGACAACGCTTTAGTGGGAGCGTACGTGTGAGGGCGCGGGTTAGTGTCACCGTACGGGTTAGGATTAGGGGACGGGTGAGGGTCAGGCTTCGGGGAAGGGTTAGGGTTAGGGTTCGGGCTAGGGTTAGGGTTAGGCGACGGGGACTGTTTAGGGTCCAGGTGAGGGTACGACAACGCTTTAGGGGGAGCGTACGTGTGAGGGCGCGGGTTAGTGTCAGCGTACGGTTTAGGATTAGGGGACGGGTGAGGGTCAGGCTTCGGGGAAGGGTTAGGGTTAGGGTTCGAGCTAGGGTTAGGGTTAGGGGACGGGGACGGTTTAGGGTCCAGGTGAGGGTACGACAACGCTTTAGGGGGAGCGTACGTGTGAGGGCGCGGGTTAGTGTCAGCGTACGGGTTAGGATTAGGGGACGGGTGAGGGTCAGGCTTCGGGGAAGGGTTAGGTTTAGGGTTCGGGCTAGGGTTAGGGTTAGGGGACGGGGACGGTTTAGGGTCCAGGTGAGGGTACGACAACGCTGTAGGGGGAGCGTACGTGTGAGGGCGCGGGTTAGTGTCAGCGTACGGGTTAGGATTAGAGGACGGGTGAGGGTCAGGCTTCGGGGAAGGGTTAGTGTTAGGGTTCGGGCTAGGGTTAGGGTTAGGGGATGGGGACGGTTTAGGGTCCAGGTGAGGGTACGACAACGCTTTAGGGGGAGCGTACGTGTGAGGGCGCGGGTTAGTGTCAGCGTACGGGTTAGGATTAAGGTTCGGGTGAGGGTCAGGCTTCGGGGAAGGGTTAGGGTTCGGGTTCGGGCTAGGGTTAGGGTTAGGGGACGGGGACGGTTTAGGGTCCAGGTGAGGGTACGACAACGCTTTAGGGGGAGCGTACGTGTGAGGGCACGGGTTAGTGTCAGCGTACGGTTTAGGATTAGGGGACGTGTGAGGGTCAGGCTTCGGGGAAGGGTTAGGGTTAGGGTTCGGGCTAGGGTTAGGGTTAGGGGACAGGGACGGTTTAGGGTTCAGGTGAGGGTACGACAACGCTTTAGGGGGAGCGTACGTGTGAGGGCGCGGGTTAGTGTCAGCGTACGGGTTAGGATTAGGGGACGGGTGAGGGTCAGGCTTCGGGGAAGGGTTAGGGTTCGGGTTCGGGCTAGGGTTAGGGTTAGGGGACGGGGACGGTTTAGGGTCCAGGTGAGTGTACGACAACGCTTCAGGTGGAGCGTACGTGTGAGGGCGCGGGTTAGTGTCAGCGTACGGGTTAGGATTAGGGGATGGATGAGGGTCAGGCTTCGGGGAAGTGTTAGGGTTAGGGTTCGGGCTAGGGTTAGTGTTAGGGGACAGGGACGGTTTAGGGTCCAGGTGAGGGTACGACAACGCTTTAGGGGGAGCATACGTGTGAGGGCGCGGGTTAGTGTCAGCGTACGGGTTAGGATTAGGTGACGGGTGAGGGTCAGGCTTCGGGGAAGGGTTAGGGTTCGGGTTCGGGCTAGGGTTAGGGTTAGGGGACGGGGACGGTTTAGGGTCCAGGTGAGGGTACGACAACGCTGTAGGGGGAGCGTACGTGTGAGGGCACGGGTTAGTGTCAGCGTACGGGTTAGGATTAGGGGACGGGTGAGGGTCAGGCTTCGGGGAAGGGTTAGGGTTAGGGTTCGGGCTAGGGTTAGGGTTAGGGGACGGGGACGGTTTAGGGTCCAGGTGAGGGTACGACAACGCTGTAGGGGGAGCGTACGAGTGAGGGCGAGGGTTAGTGTCAGCGTACGGGTTAGGATTAGGGGACGGGTGAGGGTCAGGGTTCGGGGAAGGGTTAGGGTTCGGGTTCGGGCTAGGGTTAGGGTTAGGGGACGGGGACGGTTTAGGGTCCAGGTGAGGGTACGACAACGCTTTAGGGGGAGCGTACGTGTGAGGGCGCGGGTTAGTGTCAGCGTACGGGTTAGGATTAGGGGACGGGTGAGGGTCAGGCTTCGGGGAAGGGTTAGGGTTCGGGTTCGGGCTAGGGTTAGGGTTAGGGGACGGGGACGGTTTAGGGTCCAGGTGAGGGTACGACAACGCTTTAGGGGGAGCGTACGTGTGAGGGCGCGGGTTAGTGTCAGCGTACGGGTTAGGATTAGGGGACGGGTGAGGGTCAGGCTTCGGGGAAGTGTTAGGGTTCGGGTTCGGGCTAGGGTTAGGGTTAGGGGACGGGGATGGTTTAGGGTCCAGGTGAGGGTACAACAACGCTTTAGGGGGAGTGTACGTGTGAGGGCGCGGGTTAGTGTCAGCGTAGGGGTTAGGATTAGGGGACGGGTGAGGGTCAGGCTTCGGGGAAGGGTTAGGGTTCGGGTTCGGGCTAGGGTTAGGGTTAGGGGACGGGGACGGTTTAGGGTCCAGGTGAGGGTACGACAACGCTTTAGGGGGAGCGTACGTGTGAGGGCGCGGGTTAGTGTCAGCGTACGGGTTAGGATTAGGGGACGGGTGAGGGTCAGGCTTCGGGGAAGGGTTAGGGTACGGGTTCGGGCTAGGGTTAGGGTTAGGGGACGGGGACGGTTTAGGGTCCAGGTGAGGGTACGACAACGCTTTAGGAGAAGCGTACGTGTGAGGGCGCGGGTTAGTGTCAGCGTACGGTTTAGGATTAGGGGAAGGGTGAGGGTCAGGCTTCGGGGAAGGGTTAGGGTTAGGGTTCGGGCTAGGGTTAGGGTTAGGGGACGGGGACGGTTTAGGGTCCAGGTGAGGGTACGACAACGCTTTAGGGGGAGCGTACGTGTGAGGGCGCGGGTTAGTGTCAGCGTACGGGTTAGGATTAGGGGACGGGTGAGGGTCAGGCTTCGGGGAAGGGTTAGTGTTAGGGTTCGGGCTAGGGTTAGGGTTAGGGGACGGGAACGGTTTAGGGTCCAGGTGAGGGTACGACAACGCTTTAGGAGGAGCGTATGTGTGAGGGCGTGGGTTAGTGTCAGCGTACGGGTTAGGATTAGGGGACGGGTGAGGGTCAGGCTTCGGGGAAGGGATAGGGTTCGGGTTCGGGCTAGGGTTAGGGTGAGGGGACGGGGACGGTTTAGGGTCCAGGTGAGGGTACGACAACGCTTTAGGGGGAGCGTACGTGTGAGGGCGCGGGTTAGTGTCAGCGTACGGGTTAGGATTCGGGGACGGGTTAGGGTCAGGCTTCGGGGAAGGGTTAGGGTTCGGGTTCGGGCCAGGGTTAGGGTTAGGGGACGGGGACGGTTTAGGGTCCAGGTGAGGGTACGACAACGCTTTACGGGGAGCGTACGTGTGAGGGAGCGGGTTAGTGTCAGCGTACGGGTTAGGATTAGGGTACGGGTGAGGGTCAGGCTTCGGGGAAGGGTTAGGGTTAGGGTTCGGGCTAGGGTTAGGGTTAGGGGACGGGGACGGTTTAGGGTCCAGGTGAGGGTACGATAACGCTTTAGGGGGAGCGTACGTGTGAGGGCGCGGGTTAGTGTCAGCGTACGGGTTAGGATTAGGGGACTGGTGAGGGTCAGGCTTCGGGGCAGGGTTAGGGTTAGGGTTCGGGCTAGGGTTAGGGTTAGGGGACTGGGACGGTTTAGGGTCCAGGTGAGGGTACTACAACGCTTTAGGGGGAGCGTACGTGTGAGGGCGCGGGTTAGTGTCAGCGTAGGGGTTAGGATTAGGGGACGGGTGAGGGTCAGGCTTCGGGGAAGGGTTAGGGTTCGGGTTCGTGCTAGGGTTAGGGTTAGGGGACGGGGACGGTTTAGGGTCCAGGTGAGGGTACGACAACGCTTTAGGGGGAACGTACGTGTGAGGGCGCGGGTTAGTGTCAGCGTACGGGTTAGGAGTAGGGGACGGGTGAGGGTCAGGCTTCGGGGAAGCGTTAGGGTTCGGGTTCGGGCTAGGGTTAGGGTTAGGGGACGGGGACGGTTTAGGGTCCAGGTGAGGGTACGACAACGCTGTAGGGGGAGCATACGTGTGAGGGCGCGGGTTAGTGTCAGCGTACGGGTTAGGATTAGGGGACGGGTGAGAGTCAGGCTTTGGGGAAGGGTTAGGGTTAGGGTTCGGGCTAGGGTTAGGGTTAGGGGACGGGGACGGTTCAGCGTCCAGGTGAGGGTACGACAACGCTTTAGGGGGAGTGTACGTGTGAGGGCGCGGGTTAGTGTCAGCGTACGGGTTAGGATTAGGGGACGGGTGAGGGTCAGGCTTCGGGGAAGGGTTAGGGTTAGGGTTCGGGCTAGGGTTAGTGTTAGGGGACGGGGACGGTTTAGGGTCCAGGTGAGGGTACGACAAAGCTTTAGGGGGAGCGTACGTGTGAGGGCGCAGGTTAGTGTCAGCGTACGGGTTAGGATTATGGGACAGGTGAGGGTCAGGCTTCGGGGAAGGGTTAGGGTTCGGGTTCGGGCTAGGGTTAGGGTTAGGGGACGGGGACGGTTTAGGGTCCAGGTGAGGGTACGACAACGCTTTAGGGGGAGCGTACGTGTGAGGGCGCGGGTTAGTGTCAGCGTACGGGTTAGGATTAGGGGAAGGGTGAGGGTCAGGCTTCGGGGAAGGGTTAGGGTCCGGGTTCGTGCTAGTGTTAGGCTTAGGGGACGGGGACGGTTTAGGGTCCAGGTGAGGGCACGACAACGCTTTAGGGGGAGCGTACGTGTGAGGGCGCGGGTTAGTGTCACCGTACGGGTTAGGATTAGGGGACGGGTGAGGGTCAGGCTTCGGGGAAGGGTTATGGTTAGGGTTCGGGCTAGGGTTAGGGTTAGGGGACGGGGACGGTTTAGGGTCCATGTGAGGGTACGACAACGCTGTAGGGGGAGCGTACGTGTGAGGGCGCGGGTTAGTGTCAGCGTACGGGTTAGGATTATGGGACGTGTGAGGGTCAGGCTTCGGGGAAGGGTTAGGGTTCGGGTTCGGGCTAGGGTTAGGGTTAGGGGACGGGGACGGTTTAGGGTCCAGGTGAGGGTACGACAACGCTTTAGGGGGAACGTACGTGTGAGGGCGCGGGTTAGTGTCAGCGTACGGGTTAGGATTAGGGGACGGGTGAGGGTCAGGCTTCGGGGAAGGGTTAGGGTTAGGGTTCGGGCTAGGGTTAGGGTTAGGGGACGGGGACGGTTAGGGGTCCAGGTGAGGGTACGACAACGCTGTAGGGGGAGCGTACGTGTGAGGGCGCGGGTTAGTGTCAGCGTACGGGTTCGGATTAGGGGACGGGTGAGGGTCAGGCTTCGGGGAAAGCTTAGGGTTCGGGTTCGGGCTAGGGTTAGGGTTAGGGGACGGGGACGGTTTAGGGTCCAGGTGAGGGTACAACAACGCTTTAGGGGGAGTGTACGTGTGAGGGCGCGGGTTAGTGTCAGCGTACGGGTTAGGATTAGGGGACGGGTGAGGGTCAGGCTTCGGGGAAGATTTAGGGTTCGGGTTCGGGCTAGGGTTAGGGTTAGGGGACGGGGACGGTTTAGGGTCCAGGTGAGGGTACGACAACGCTTTAGGGTGAGCGTACGTGTGAGGGCGCGGGTTAGTGTCAGCGTACGGGTTAGGATTAGGGGACGGGTGAGGGTCAGGCTTCGGGGAAGGGTTAGGGTTCGGGTTCGGGCTAGGGTTAGGGTTAGGGGACGGGGACGGTTTAGGGTCCAGGTGAGGGTACGACAACACTTTAGGGGGAGCGTACGTGTGAGGGCGCGGGTTAGTGTCAGCGTACGGGTTAGGATTAGGGGACGGGTGAGGGTCAGGCTTCGGGGAAGGGTTAGGGTTCGGGTTCGGGCTAGGGTTAGGGTTAGGGGACGGGGACGGTTTAGGGTCCAGGTGAGGGTACGACAACGCTGTAGGGGGAGCGTACGTGTGAGGGCACGGGTTAGTGTCAGCGTACGGGTTAGGATTAGGGGACGGGTGAGGGTCAGGCTTCGGGGAAGGGTTAGGGTTAGGGTTCGGGCTAGGGTTAGGGTTAGGGGACGGGGACGGTTTAGGGTCCAGGTGAGGGTACGACAACGCTGTAGGGGGAGCGTACGTGTGAGGGCGCGGGTTAGTGTCAGCGTACGGGTTAGGATTAGGGGACGGGTGAGCGTCAGGCTTCGGGGAAGGTTTAGGGTACGGGTTCGGGCTAGGGTTAGCGTTAGGGTTAGGGGACGGGGACGGTTTAGGGTCCAGGTGAGGGTACGACAACGCTTTAGGTGGATCGTACGTTTGAGGGAGCGGGTTAGTGTCAGCGTAGGGGTTAGGATTAGGGGACGGGTGAGGGTCAGGCTTCGGGGAAGGGTTAGGGTTCGGGATCGGGTTAGGGTTAGGGGACGGGGACGGTTTAGCGTCCAGGTGAGGGTACGACAACGCTTTAGGGGGAGTGTACATGTGAGGGCGCGGGTTAGTGTCAGCGTACGGGTTAGGATTAGGGGACGGGTGAGGGTCAGGCTTCGGGGAAGGGTTAGGGTTAGGGTTCGGGCTAGGGTTAGGGTTAGGGGACGGGGACGGTTTAGGGTCCAGGTGAGGGTACGACAACGCTTTAGGGTAGCGTACGTGTGAGGGCGCGGGTTAGTGTCAGCGTACGGGTTAGGATTAGGGGACGGGTGAGGGTCAGGCTTCGGGGAAGGGTTAGGGTTCGGGTTCGGGCTAGGGTTAGGGTTAGGGGACGGGGACTGTTTAGGGTCCAGGTGAGGGTACGACAACGCTTTAGGGGGAGTGTACGTGTGAGGGCGCGGGTTAGTGTCAGCGTACGGTTTAGGATTAGGGGACGGGTGAGGGTCAGGCTTCGGGGAAGGCTTAGGGTTAGGGTTCGGGCTAGGGTTAGGATTAGGGGACAGGGACGGTTTAGGGTCCAGGTGAGGGTACGACAACGCTTTAGGGGGAGCGTACGTGTTAGGGCGCGGGTTATTGTCAGCGTACGGGTTAGGATTAGGGGACGGGTGAGGGTCAGGCTTCGGGGAAGGGTTAGGGTTCGGGTTCGGGCTAGGGTTAGGGTTAGGGGACGGGGACGGTTTAGGGTCCAGGTGAGGGTACGACAACGCTGTAGGGGGAGCGTACGTGTGAGGGCGCGGGTTAGTGTCAGCGTACGGGTTAGGATTAGGGGACGGGTGAGGGTCAGGCTTCGGGGAAGGGTTAGGGTTCGGGTTCGGGCTAGGATTAGGGTTAGGGGACGGGGACGGTTTAGGGTCCAGGTGAGGGTACGACAACGCTTTAGGGGGAGCGTACGTGTGAGGGCGCGGGTTAGTGTCAGCGTACGGGGTAGGATTAGGGGACGGGTGAGGGTCAGGCTTCGGGGAAGGGTTAGGGTTCGGGTTCGGGCTAGGGTTAGGGTTAGGGGACGGGGACGGTTTAGGGTCCAGGTGAGGGTACGACAACGCTTTAGGGGGAGCGTACGTGTGAGGGCGCGGGTTAGTGTCAGCGTACGGGTTAGGATTAGGGGACGGGTGAGGGTCAGGATTCGGGGAAGGGTTAGGGTCCGGGTTCGGGCTAGGGTTAGGGTTAGGGGACGGGGACGGTTTAGGGTCCAGGTGAGGGCACGACAACGCTTTAGGGGGAGCGTACGTGTGAGGGCGCGGGTTAGTGTCAGCGTACGGGTTAGGATTAGGGGACGGGTGAGGGTCAGGCTTCGGGGAAGCGTTAGGGTTCGGGTTCGGGCTAGGGTTAGGGTTAGGGGACGGGGACGGTTTAGGGTCCAGGTGAGGGTACGACAACGCTGTAGGGGGAGCGTACGTGTGAGGGCACGGGTTAGTGTCAGCGTACGGGTTAGGATTAGGGGACGGGTGAGGGTCAGGCTTCGGGGAAGGGTTAGGGTTCGGGTTCGGGCTAGGGTTAGGGTTAGGGGACGGGGACGGTTTAGGGTCCAGGTGAGGGTACGACAACACTGTAGGGGGAGCGTACGTGTGAGGGCGCGGGTTAGTGTCAGCGTACGGGTTAGGATGAGGGGACGGGTGAGGGTCAGGCTTCGGGGAAGGGTTAGGGTTCGGGTTCGTGCTAGGGTTAGGGTTAGGGGACGGGGACGGTTTAGGGTCCAGGTGAGGGTACGACAACGCTTTAGGGGGAGCGTACGTGTGAGGGCGCGGGTTAGTGTCAGCGTACGGGTTAGGATTAGGGGACGGGTGAGGGTCAGGCTTCGGGGAAGTGTTAGGGTTCGCGTTCGGGCTAGGGTTAGGGTTAGGGGACGGGGACGGTTTAGGGTCCAGGGGAGGGTACGACAACGCTTTAGGGGGAGTGTACGTGTGAGGGCGCGGGTTAGTGTCAGCGTACGGGTTAGGATTAGGGGACGGGTGAGGGTCAGGCTTCAGGGAAGGGTTAGGGTTCGGGTTCGGGCTAGGGTTAGGGTTAGGGGACGGGGACGGTTTAGGGTCCAGGTGAGGGTACGACAACGCTTTAGGGGGAGCGTACGTGTGAGGGCGCGGGTTAGTGTCAGCGTACGGGTTAGGATTAGGGGACGGGTGAGGGTCAGGCTTCGGGGAAGGGTTAGGGTACGGGTTCGGCCTAGGGTTAGGGTTAGGGGACGGGGACGGTTTAGGGTCCAGGTGAGGGTACGACAACGCTTTAGGGGGAGCGTACGTGTGAGGGCACGGGTTAGTGTCAGCGTACGGTTTAGGATTAGGGGACGTGTGAGGGTCAGGCTTCGGGGAAGGGTTAGGGTTAGGGTTCGGGCTAGGGTTAGGGTTAGGGGACAGGGACGGTTTAGGGTTCAGGTGAGGGTACGACAACGCTTTAGGGGGAGCGTACGTGTGAGGGCGCGGGTTAGTGTCAGCGTACGGGTTAGGATTAGGGGACGGGTGAGGGTCAGGCTTCGGGGAAGGGTTAGGGTTCGGGTTCGGGCTAGGGTTAGGGTTAGGGGACGGGGACGGTTTAGGGTCCAGGTGAGGGTACGACAACGCTTCAGGTGGAGCGTACGTGTGAGGGCGCGGGTTAGTGTCAGCGTACGGGTTAGGATTAGGGGATGGATGAGGGTCAGGCTTCGGGGAAGTGTTAGGGTTAGGGTTCGGGCTAGGGTTAGGGTTAGGGGACAGGGACGGTTTAGGGTCCAGGTGAGGGTACGACAACGCTTTAGGGGGAGCGTACGTGTGAGGGCGCGGGTTAGTGTCAGCGTACGGGTTAGGATTAGGTGACGGGTGAGGGTCAGGCTTCGGGGAAGGGTTAGGGTTCGGGTTCGGGCTAGGGTTAGGGTTAGGGGACGGGGACGGTTTAGGGTCCAGGTGAGGGTACGACAACGCTGTAGGGGGAGCGTACGTGTGAGGGCACGGGTTAGTGTCAGCGTACGGGTTAGGATTAGGGGACGGGTGAGGGTCAGGCTTCGGGGAAGGGTTAGGGTTAGGGTTCGGGCTAGGGTTAGGGTTAGGGGACGGGGACGGTTTAGGGTCCAGGTGAGGGTACGACAACGCTGTAGGGGGAGCGTACGAGTGAGGGCGAGGGTTAGTGTCAGCGTACGGGTTAGGATTAGGGGACGGGTGAGGGTCAGGGTTCGGGGAAGGGTTAGGGTTCGGGTTCGGGCTAGGGTTAGGGTTAGGGGACGGGGACGGTTTAAGGTCCAGGTGAGGGTACGACAACGCTTTAGGGGGAGCGTACGTGTGAGGGCGCGGGTTAGTGTCAGCGTACGGGTTAGGATTAGGGGACGGGTGAGGGTCAGGCTTCGGGGAATGGTTAGGGTTCGGGTTCGGGCTAGGGTTAGGGTTAGGGGACGGGGACGGTTTAGGGTCCAGGTGAGGGTACGACAACGCTTTAGGGGGAGCGTACGTGTGAGGGCGCGGGTTAGTGTCAGCGTACGGGTTAGGATTAGGGGACGGGTGAGGGTCAGGCTTCGGGGAAGTGTTAGGGTTCGGGTTCGGGCTAGGGTTAGGGTTAGGGGACGGGGATGGTTTAGGGTCCAGGTGAGGGTACAACAACGCTTTAGGGGGAGCGTACGTGTGAGGGCGCGGGTTAGTGTCAGCGTAGGGGTTAGGATTAGGGGACGGGTGAGGGTCAGGCTTCGGGGAAGGGTTAGGGTTCGGGTTCGGGCTAGGGTTAGGGTTAGGGGACGGGGACGGTTTAGGGTCCAGGTGAGGGTACGACAACGCTTTAGGGGGAGCGTACGTGTGAGGGCGCGGGTTAGTGTCAGCGTACGGGTTAGGATTAGGGGACGGGTGAGGGTCAGGCTTCGGGGAAGGGTTAGGGTACGGGTTCGGGCTAGGGTTAGGGTTAGGGTTAGGGGACGGTTTAGGGTCCAGGTGAGGGTACGACAACGCTTTAGGAGAAGCGTACGTGTGAGGGCGCGGGTTAGTGTCAGCGTACGGTTTAGGATTAGGGGAAGGGTGAGGGTCAGGCTTCGGGGAAGGGTTAGGGTTAGGGTTCGGGCTAGGGTTAGGGTTAGGGGACGGGGACGGTTTAGGGTCCAGGTGAGGGTACGACAACGCTTTAGGGGGAGCGTACGTGTGAGGGCGCGGGTTAGTGTCAGCGTACGGGTTAGGATTAGGGGATGGATGAGGGTCAGGCTTCGGGGAAGTGTTAGGGTTAGGGTTCGGGCTAGGGTTAGGGTTAGGGGACAGGGACGGTTTAGGGTCCAGGTGAGGGTACGACAACGCTTTAGGGGGAGCGTACGTGTGAGGGCGCGGGTTAGTGTCAGCGTACGGGTTAGGATTAGGTGACGGGTGAGGGTCAGGCTTCGGGGAAGGGTTAGGGTTCGGGTTCGGGCTAGGGTTAGGGTTAGGGGACGGGGACGGTTTAGGGTCCAGGTGAGGGTACGACAACGCTGTAGGGGGAGCGTACGTGTGAGGGCACGGGTTAGTGTCAGCGTACGGGTTAGGATTAGGGGACGGGTGAGGGTCAGGCTTCGGGGAAGGGTTAGGGTTAGGGTTCGGGCTAGGGTTAGGGTTAGGGGACGGGGACGGTTTAGGGTCCAGGTGAGGGTACGACAACGCTGTAGGGGGAGCGTACGAGTGAGGGCGAGGGTTAGTGTCAGCGTACGGGTTAGGATTAGGGGACGGGTGAGGGTCAGGGTTCGGGGAAGGGTTAGGGTTCGGGTTCGGGCTAGGGTTAGGGTTAGGGGACGGGGACGGTTTAGGGTCCAGGTGAGGGTACGACAACGCTTTAGGGGGAGCGTACGTGTGAGGGCGCGGGTTAGTGTCAGCGTACGGGTTAGGATTAGGGGACGGGTGAGGGTCAGGCTTCGGGGAAGGGTTAGGGTTCGGGTTCGGGCTAGGGTTAGGGTTAGGGGACGGGGACGGTTTAGGGTCCAGGTGAGGGTACGACAACGCTTTAGGGGGAGCGTACGTGTGAGGGCGCGGGTTAGTGTCAGCGTACGGGTTAGGATTAGGGGACGGGTGAGGGTCAGGCTTCGGGGAAGTGTTAGGGTTCGGGTTCGGGCTAGGGTTAGGGTTAGGGGACGGGGATGGTTTAGGGTCCAGGTGAGGGTACAACAACGCTTTAGGGGGAGTGTACGTGTGAGGGCGCGGGTTAGTGTCAGCGTAGGGGTTAGGATTAGGGGACGGGTGAGGGTCAGGCTTCGGGGAAGGGTTAGGGTACGGGTTCGGGCTAGGGTTAGGGTTAGGGGACGGGGACGGCTTAGGGTCCAGGTGAGGGTACGACAACGCTTTAGGAGAAGCGTACGTGTGAGGGCGCGGGTTAGTGTCAGCGTACGGTTTAGGATTAGGGGAAGGGTGAGGGTCAGGCTTCGGGGAAGGGTTAGGGTTAGGGTTCGGGCTAGGGTTAGGGTTAGGGGACGGGGACGGTTTAGGGTCCAGGTGAGGGTACGACAACGCTTTAGGGGGAGCGTACGTGTGAGGGCGCGGGTTAGTGTCAGCGTACGGGTTAGGATTAGGGGACGGGTGAGGGTCAGGCTTCGGGGAAGGGTTAGGGTTAGGGTTCGGGCTAGGGTTAGGGTTAGGGGACGGGAACGGTTTAGGGTCCAGGTGAGGGTACGACAACGCTTTAGGAGGAGCGTATGTGTGAGGGCGCGGGTTAGTGTCAGCGTACGGGTTAGGATTAGGGGACGGGTGAGGGTCAGGCTTCGGGGAAGGGATAGGGTTCGGGTTCGGGCTAGGGTTAGGGTGAGGGGACGGGGACGGTTTAGGGTCCAGGTGAGGGTACGACAACGCTTTAGGGGGAGCGTACATGTGAGGGCGCGGGTTAGTGTCAGCGTACGGGTTAGGATTCGGGGACGGGTTAGGGTCAGGCTTCGGGGAAGGGTTAGGGTTCGGGTTCGGGCTAGGGTTAGGGTTAGGGGACGGGGACGGTTTAGGGTCCAGGTGAGGGTACGACAACGCTTTACGGGGAGCGTACGTGTGAGGGAGCGGGTTAGTGTCAGCGTACGGGTTAGGATTAGGGTACGGGTGAGGGTCAGGCTTCGGGGAAGGGTTAGGGTTAGGGTTCGGGCTAGGGTTAGGGTTAGGGGACGGGGACGGTTTAGGGTCCAGGTGAGGGTACGATAACGCTTTAGGGGGAGCGTACGTGTGAGGGCGCGGGTTAGTGTCAGCGTACGGGTTAGGATTAGGGGACTGGTGAGGGTCAGGCTTCGGGGCAGGGTTAGGGTTAGGGTTCGGGCTAGGGTTAGGGTTAGGGGACTGGGACGGTTTAGGGTCCAGGTGAGGGTACTACAACGCTTTAGGGGGAGCGTACGTGTGAGGGCGCGGGTTAGTGTCAGCGTAGGGGTTAGGATTAGGGGACGGGTGAGGGTCAGGCTTCGGGAAGGGTTAGGGTTCGGGTTCGTGCTAGGGTTAGGGTTAGGGGACGGGGACGGTTTAGGGTCCAGGTGAGGGTACGACAACGCTTTAGGGGGAACGTACGTGTGAGGGCGCGGGTTAGTGTCAGCGTACGGGTTAGGAGTAGGGGACGGGTGAGGGTCAGGCTTCGGGGAAGCGTTAGGGTTCGGGTTCGGGCTAGGGTTAGGGTTAGGGGACGGGGACGGTTTAGGGTCCAGGTGAGGGTACGACAACGCTGTAGGGGGAGCGTACGTGTGAGGGCGCGGGTTAGTGTCAGCGTACGGGTTAGGATTAGGGGACGGGTGAGAGTCAGGCTTCGGGGAAGGGTTAGGGTTAGGGTTCGGGATAGGGTTAGGGTTAGGGGACGGGGACGGTTCAGCGTCCAGGTGAGGGTACGACAACGCTTTAGGGGGAGTGTACGTGTGAGGGCGCAGGTTAGTGTCAGCGTACGGGTTAGGATTAGGGGACGGGTGAGGGTCAGGCTTCGGGGAAGGGTTAGGGTTAGGGTTCGGGCTAGGGTTAGTGTTAGGGGACGGGGACGGTTTAGGGTCCAGGTGAGGGTACGACAAAGCTTTAGGGGGAGCGTACGTGTGAGGGCGCAGGTTAGTGTCAGCGTACGGGTTAGGATTATGGGACGGGTGAGGGTCAGGCTTCGGGGAAGGGTTAGGGTTCGGGTTCGGGCTAGGGTTAGGGTTAGGGGACGGGGACGGTTTAGGGTCCAGGTGAGGGTACGACAACGCTTTAGGGGGAGCGTACGTGTGAGGGCGCGGGTTAGTGTCAGCGTACGGGTTAGGATTAGGGGACGGGTGAGGGTCAGGCTTCGGGGAAGGGTTAGGGTCCGGGTTCGTGCTAGTGTTAGGCTTAGGGGACGGGGACGGTTTAGGGTCCAGGTGAGGGCACGACAACGCTTTAGGGGGAGCGTACGTGTGAGGGCGCGGGTTAGTGTCACCGTACGGGTTAGGATTATGGGACGTGTGAGGGTCAGGCTTCGGGGAAGGGTTAGGGTTCGGGTTCGGGCTAGGGTTAGGGTTAGGGGACGGGGACGGTTTAGGGTCCAGGTGAGGGTACGACAACGCTTTAGGGGGAACGTACGTGTGAGGGCGCGGGTTAGTGTCAGCGTACGGGTTAGGATTAGGGGACGGGTGAGGGTCAGGCTTCGGGGAAGGGTTAGGGTTAGGGTTCGGGCTAGGGTTAGGGTTAGGGGACGGGGACGGTTAGGGGTCCAGGTGAGGGTACGACAACGCTGTAGGGGGAGCGTACGTGTGAGGGCGCGGGTTAGTGTCAGCGTACGGGTTCGGATTAGGGGACGGGTGAGGGTCAGGCTTCGGGGAAAGGTTAGGGTTCGGGTTCGGGCTAGGGTAAGGGTTAGGGGACGGGGACGGTTTAGGGTCCAGGTGAGGGCACGACAACGCTTTAGGGGGAGCGTACGTGTGAAGGCGCGGGTTAGTGTCAGCGTACGGGTTAGGATTAGGGGACGGGTGAGGGTCAGGCTTCGGGGAAGGGTTAGGGTTCGGGTTCGGGCTAGGGTTAGGGTTAGGGGACGGGGACGGTTTAGGGTCCAGGTGAGGGTACGACAACGCTTTAGGGGGAACGTACGTGTGAGGGCGCGGGTTAGTGTCAGCGTACGGGTTAGGATTAGGGGACGGGTGAGGGTCAGGCTTCGGGGAAGGGTTAGGGTTAGGGTTCGGGCTAGGGTTAGGGTTAGGGGACGGGGACGGTTAGGGGTCCAGGTGAGGGTACGACAACGCTGTAGGGGGAGCGTACGTGTGAGGGCGCGGGTTAGTGTCAGCGTACGGGTTCGGATTAGGGGACGGGTGAGGGTCAGGCTTCGGGGAAAGGTTAGGGTTCGGGTTCGGGCTAGGGTAAGGGTTAGGGGACGGGGACGGTTTAGGGTCCAGGTGAGGGTACAACAACGCTTTAGGGGGAGTGTACGTGTGAGGGCGCGGGTTAGTGTCAGCGTACGGGTTAGGATTAGGGGACGGGTGAGGGTCAGGCTTCGGGGAAGATTTAGGGTTCGGGTTCGGGCTAGGGTTAGGGTTAGGGGACGGGGACGGTTTAGAGTCCAGGTGAGGGTACGACAACGCTTTAGGGTGAGCGTACGTGTGAGGGCGCGGGTTAGTGTCAGCGTACGGGTTAGGATTAGGGGACGGGTGAGGGTCAGGCTTCGGGGAAGGGTTAGGGTTCGGGTTCGGGCTAGGGTTAGGGTTAGGGGACGGGGACGGTTTAGGGTCCAGGTGAGGGTACGACAACACTTTAGGGGGAGCGTACGTGTGAGGGCGCGGGTTAGTGTCAGCGTACGGGTTAGGATTAGGGGACGGGTGAGGGTCAGGCTTCGGGGAAGGGTTAGGGTTCGGGTTCGGGCTAGGGTTAGGGTTAGGGGACGGGGACGGTTTAGGGTCCAGGTGAGGGTACGACAACGGTGTAGGGGGAGCGTACGTGTGAGGGCACGGGTTAGTGTCAGCGTACGGGTTAGGATTAGGGGACGGGTGAGGGTCAGGCTTCGGGGAAGGGTTAGGGTTAGGGTTCGGGCTAGGGTTAGGGTTAGGGGACGGGGACGGTTTAGGGTCCAGGTGAGGGTACGACAACGCTTTAGGGGGAGCGTACGTGTGAGGGCGCGGGTTAGTGTCAGCGTACGGGTTAGGATTAGGGGACGGGTGAGGGTCAGGCTTCGGGGAAGGGTTAGGGTACGGGTTCGGGCTAGGGTTAGCGTTAGGGTTAGGGGACGGGGACGGTTTAGGGTCCAGGTGAGGGTACGACAACGCTTTAGGTGGATCGTACGTTTGAGGGAGCGGGTTAGTGTCAGCGTAGGGGTTAGGATTAGGGGACGGGTGAGGGTCAGGCTTCGGGGAAGGGTTAGGGTTCGGGATCGGGTTAGGGTTAGGGGACGGGGATGGTTTAGCGTCCAGGTGAGGGTACGACAACGCTTTAGGGGGAGTGTACATGTGAGGGCGCGGGGTAGTGTCAGCGTACGGGTTAGGATTAGGGGACGGGTGAGGGTCAGGCTTCGGGGAAGGGTTAGGGTTAGGGTTCGGGCTAGGGTTAGGGTTAGGGGACGGGGACGGTTTAGGGTCCAGGTGAGGGTACGACAACGCTTTAGGGGGAGCGTACGTGTGAGGGCGCGGGTTAGTGTCAGCGTACGGGTTAGGATTAGGGGACGGGTGAGGGTCAGGCTTCGGGGAAGGGTTAGGGTTCGGGTTCGGGCTAGGGTTAGGGTTAGGGGACGGGGACTGTTTAGGGTCCAGGTGAGGGTACGACAACGCTTTAGGGGGAGTGTACGTGTGAGGGCGCGGGTTAGTGTCAGCGTACGGTTTAGGATTAGGGGACGGGTGAGGGTCAGGCTTCGGGGAAGGGTTAGGGTTAGGGTTCGGGCTAGGGTTAGGATTAGGGGACAGGGACGGTTTAGGGTCCAGGTGAGGGTACGACAACGCTTTAGGGGGAGCGTACGTGTTAGGGCGCGGGTTATTGTCAGTGTACGGGTTAGGATTAGGGGACGGGTGAGGGTCAGGCTTCGGGGAAGGGTTAGGGTTCGGGTTCGGGCTAGGGTTAGGGTTAGGGGACGGGGACGGTTTAGGGTCCAGGTGAGGGTACGACAACGCTGTAGGGGGAGCGTACGTGTGAGGGCGCAGGTTAGTGTCAGCGTACGGGTCAGGATTAGGGGAAGGGTGAGGGTCAGGCTTCGGGGAAGGGTTAGGGTTCGGGTTCTGGCTAGGGTTAGGGTTACGGGACGGGGACGGTTTAGGGTCCAGGTGAGGGTACAACAACGCTTTAGGGGGAGTGTACGTGTGAGGGCGCGGGTTAGTGTCAGCGTACGGGTTAGGATTAGGGGACGGGTGAGGGTCAGGCTTCGGGGAAGGGTTAGGGTTCGGGTTCGGGCTAGGGTTAGGGTTAGGGGACGGGGACGGTTTAGGGTCCAGGTGAGGGTACGACAACGCTGTAGGGGGAGCGTACGTGTGAGGGCGCGGGTTAGTGTCAGCGTACGGGTTAGGATTAGGGGACGGGTGAGGGTCAGGCTTCGGGGAAGGGTTAGGGTTCGGGTTCGGGCTAGGATTAGGGTTAGGGGACGGGGACGGTTTAGGGTCCAGGTGAGGGTACGACAACGCTTTAGGGGGAGCGTACGTGTGAGGGCGCGGGTTAGTGTCAGCGTACGGGGTAGGATTAGGGGACGGGTGAGGGTCAGGCTTCGGGGAAGGGTTAGGGTTCGGGTTCGGGCTAGGGTTAGGGTTAGGGGACGGGGACGGTTTAGGGTCCAGGTGAGGGTACGACAACGCTTTAGGGGGAGCGTACGTGTGAGGGCGCGGGTTAGTGTCAGCGTACGGGTTAGGATTAGGGGACGGGTGAGGGTCAGGATTCGGGGAAGGGTTAGGGTCCGGGTTCGGGCTAGGGTTAGGGTTAGGGGACGGGGACGGTTTAGGGTCCAGGTGAGGGCACGACAACGCTTTAGGGGGAGCGTACGTGTGAGGGCGCGGGTTAGTGTCAGCGTATGGGTTAGGATTAGGGGACGGGTGAGGGTCAGGCTTCGGGGAAGCGTTAGGGTTCGGGTTCGGGCTAGGGTTAGGGTTAGGGGACGGGGACGGTTTAGGGTCCAGGTGAGGGTACGACAACGCTGTAGGGGGAGCGTACGTGTGAGGGCACGGGTTAGTGTCAGCGTACGGGTTAGGATTAGGGGACGGGTGAGGGTCAGGCTTCGGGGAAGGGTTAGGGTTCGAGTTCGGGCTAGGGTTAGGGTTAGGGGACGGGGACGGTTTAGGGTCCAGGTGAGGGTACGACAACACTGTAGGGGGAGCGTACGTGTGAGGGCGCGGGTTAGTGTCAGCGTACGGGTTAGGATGAGGGGACGGGTGAGGGTCAGGCTTCGGGGAAGGGTTAGGGTTCGGGTTCGTGCTAGGGTTAGGGTTAGGGGACGGGGACGGTTTAGGGTCCAGGTGAGGGTACGACAACGCTTTAGGGGGAGCGTACGTGTGAGGGCGCGGGTTAGTGTCAGCGTACGGGTTAGGATTAGGGGACGGGTGAGGGTCAGGCTTCGGGGAAGTGTTAGGGTTCGGGTTCGGGCTAGGGTTAGGGTTAGGGGACGGGGACGGTTTAGGGTCCAGGGGAGGGTACGACAACGCTTTAGGGGGAGTGTACGTGTGAGGGCGCGGGTTAGTGTCAGCGTACGGGTTAGGATTAGGGGACGGGTGAGGGTCAGGCTTCGGGGAAGGGTTAGGGTTCGGGTTCGGGCTAGGGTTAGGGTTAGGGGACGGGGACGGTTTAGGGTCCAGGTGAGGGTACGACAACGCTTTAGGGGGAGCGTACGTGTGAGGGCGCGGGTTAGTGTCAGCGTACGGGTTAGGATTAGGGGACGGGTGAGGGTCAGGCTTCGGGGAAGGGTTAGGGTACGGGTTCGGGCTAGGGTTAGGTTTAGGGGACGGGGACGGTTTAGGGTCCAGGTGAGGGTACGACAACGCTTTAGGGGGAGCGTACGTGTGAGGGCGCGGGTTAGTGTCAGCGTACGGGTTAGGATTAGGGGACGGGTGAGGGTCAGGCTTCGGGGAAGGGTTAGGGTCCGGGTTCGGGCTAGGGTTAGGGTTAGCGGACGGGGACGGTTTAGGGTCCAGGTGAGGGCACGACAACGCTTTAGAGGGAGCGTACGTGTGAGGGCGCGGGTTAGTGTCAGCGTACGGGTTAGGATTAGGGGACGGGTGAGGGTCAGGCTTCGGGGAAGGGTTAGGGTTCGGGTTCGGGCTAGGGTTAGGGTTAGGGGTCGGGGACGGTTTCTGGTCCAGGTGAGGGTACGACAACGCTTTAGGAGAAGCCTACGTGTGAGGGCGCGGGTTAGTGTCAGCGTACGGGTTAGGATTAGGGGAAGGGTGAGGGTCAGGCTTCGGGGAAGGGTTAGGGTTAGGGTTCGGGCTAGGGTTAGGGTTAGGGGACGGGGACGGTTTAGGGTCCAGGTGAGGGTACGACAACGCTTTAGGGGGAGCGTACGTGTGAGGGCGCGGGTTAGTGTCAGCGTACGGGTTAGGATTAGGGGACGGGTGAGGGTCAGGCTTCGGGGAAGGGTTAGGGTTAGGGTTTGGGCTAGGGTTAGGGTTAGGGGACGGGGACGGTTTAGGGTCCAGGTGAGGTTACGACAACGCTTTAGGGGGAGCGTACGTGTGAGGGCGCGGGTTAGTGTCAGCGTACGGGTTAGGATTAGGGGACGGGTGAGGGTCAGGCTTCGGGGAAGGGTTAGGGTTCGGGTTCGGGCTAGGGTTAGGGTTAGGGGACGGGGACGGTTTAGGGTCCAGGTGAGGGTACGACAACGCTTTAGGGGGAGCGTACGTGTGAGGGCGCGGGTTAGTGTCAGCGTACGGGTTAGGATTAGGGGACGGGTGAGGGTCAGGCTTCGGGGAAGGGTTAGGGTTCGGGTTCGGGCTAGGGTTAGGGTTAGGGGACGGGGACGGTTTAGGGTCCAGGTGAGGGTACGACAACGCTTTACGGGGAGCGTACGTGTGAGGGAGCGGGTTAGTGTCAGCGTACGGGTTAGGATTAGGGGACGGGTGAGGGTCAGGCTTCGGGGAAGGGTTAGGGTTAGGGTTCGGGCTAGGGTTAGGGTTAGGGGACGGGGACGGTTTATGGTCCAGGTGAGGGTACGACAACGCTTTAGGGGGAGCGTACGTGTGAGGGCGTGGGTTAGTGTCAGTGTACGGGTTAGGATTAGGGGACTGGTGAGGGTCAGGCTTCGGGGAAGGGTTAGGGTTAGGGTTCGGGCTAGGGTTAGGGTTAGGGGACTGGGACGGTTTAGGGTCCAGGTGAGGGTATGACAACGCTTTAGGGGGAGCGTACATGTGAGGGAGCGGGTTAGTGTCAGCGTACGGGTTAGGATTAGGGGACGGGTGAGGGTCAGGCTTCGGGGAAGGGTTAGGGTTAGGGTTCGGGCTAGGGTTAGGGTTAGGGGACTGGGACGGTTTAGGGTCCAGGTGAGGGTACGACAACGCTTTAGGGGGAGCGTACGTGTGAGGGCGCGGGTTAGTGTCAGCTTAGGGGTTAGGATTAGGGGACGGGTGAGGGTCAGGCTTCGGGGAAGGGTTAGGGTTCGGGTTCGTGCCAGGGTTAGGGTTAGGGGACGGGGATGGTTTAGGGTCCAGGTGAGGGTTCGACAACGCTTTAGGGGGAACGTACGTGTGAGGGCGCGGGTTAGTGTCAGCGTACGGGTTAGGATTAGGGGACGGGTGAGGGTCAGGCTTCGGGGAAGGGTTAGGGTCCGGGTTCGGGCTAGGGTTAGGGTTAGGGGACGGGGACGGTTTAGGGTCCAGGTGAGGGCACGACAACGCTTTAGGGGGAGCGTACGTGTGAGGGCGCGGGTTAGTGTCAGCGTACGGGTTAGGATTAGGGGACGGGTGAGGGTCAGGCTTCGGGGAAGGGTTAGGGTTCGGGTTCGGGCTAGGGTTAGGGTTAGGGGACGGGGACGGTTTAGGGTCCAGGTGAGGGTACGACAACGCTTTAGGAGAAGCGTACGTGTGAGGGCGCGGGTTAGTGTCAGCGTACGGATTAGGATTAGGGGAAGGGTGAGGGTCAGGCTTCGGGGAAGGGTTAGGGTTAGGGTTCGGGCTAGGGTTAGGGTTAGGGGACGGGGACGGTTTAGGGTCCAGGTGAGGGTACGACAACGCTTTAGGGGGAGCGTACCTGTGAGGGCGCGGGTTAGTGTCAGCGTACGGGTTAGGATTAGGGGACGGGTGAGGGTCAGGCTTCGGGGAAGGGTTAGGGTTAGGGTTCGGGCTAGGGTTAGGGTTAGGGGACGGGGACGGTTTAGGGTCCAGGTGAGGGTACGACAACGCTTTAGGGGGAGCGTACGTGTGAGCGCGCGGGTTAGTGTCAGCGTACGGGTTAGGATTAGGGGACGGGTGAGGGTCAGGCTTCGGGGAAGGGTTAGGGTTAGGGTTCGGGCTAGGGTTAGGGTTAGGGGACGGGGACGGTTTAGGGTCCAGGTGAGGGTACGACAACGCTTTAGGGGGAGCGTACGTGTGAGGGCGCGGGTTAGTGTCAGCGTACGGTTTAGGATTAGGGGACGGGTGAGGGTCAGGCTTCGGGGAAGGGTTAGGGTTCGGGTTCGGGCTAGGGTTAGGGTTAGGGGACGGGGACGGTTTAGGGTCCAGGTGAGGGTACGACAACGCTTTAGGGGGAGCGTACGTGTGAGGGCGCGGGTTAGTGTCAGCGTACGGGTTAGGATTAAGGGACGGGTGAGGGTCAGGCTTCGGGGAAGGGTTAGGGTTCGGGTTCGGGCTAGGGTTAGGGTTAGGGGACGGGGACGGTTTAGGGTCCAGGTGAGGGTACGACAACGCTTTAGGGGGAGCGTACGTGTGAGCGCGCGGGTTAGTGTCAGCGTACGGGTTAGGATTAGGGGACGGGTGAGGGTCAGGCTTCGGGGAAGGGTTAGGTTTAGGGTTCGGGCTAGGGTTAGGGTTAGGGGACGGGGACGGTTTAGGGTCCAGGTGAGGGTACGACAACGCTTTAGGGGGAGCGTACGTGTGAGGGCGCGGGTTAGTGTCAGCGTGCGGGTTAGGATTAGGGGACGGGTGAGGGTCAGGCTTCGGGGAAGGGTTAGGGTTCGGGTTCGGGCTAGGGTTAGGGTTAGGTGACGGGGACGGTTTAGGGTCCAGGTGAGGGTACGACAACGCTTTACGGGGAGCGTACATGTGAGGGAGCGGGTTATTGTCAGCGTACGGGTTAGGATTAGGGGACGGGTGAGGGTCAGGCTTCGGGGAAGGGTTAGGGTTCGGGTTCGGGCTAGGGTTAGGGTTAGGGGACGGGGACGGTTTAGCGTCCAGGTGAGGGTACGACAACGCTTTAGGGGGAGCGTACGTGTGAGGGCGCGGGTTAGTGTCAGCGTACGGGTTAGGATTAGGGGACGGGTGAGGGTCAGGCTTCGGGGAAGGGTTAGGGTTCGGGTTCGGGCTAGGGTTAGGGTTAGGGGACGGGGACTGTTTAGGGTCCAGGTGAGGGTACGACAACGCTTTAGGGGGAGTGTACGTGTGAGGGCGCGGGTTAGTGTCAGCGTACGGGTTAGGATTAGGGGACGGGTGAGGGTCAGGCTTCGGGGAAGGGTTAGGGTTCGGGTTCGGGCTAGGGTTAGGGTTAGGGGACGGGGACGGTTTAGCGTCCAGGTGAGGGTACGACAACGCTTTAGGGGGAGCGTACGTGTGAGGGCGCGGGTTAGTGTCAGCGTACGGGTTAGGATTAGGGGATGGGTGAGGGTCAGGCTTCGGGGAAGTGTTAGGGTTCGGGTTCGGGCTAGGGTTAGGGTTAGGGGACGGGGACTGTTTAGGGTCCAGGTGAGGGTACGACAACGCTTTAGGGGGTGCGTACGTGTGAGGGCGCGGGTTAGTGTCAGCGTACGGGTTAGGATTAGGGGACGGGTGAGGGTCAGGCTTCGGGGAAGGGTTAGGGTTCGGGTTCGGGCTAGGGTTAGGGTTAGGGGACGGGGACGGTTTAGGGTCCAGGTGAGGGTACGACAACGCTGTAGGGGGAGCGTACGTGTGAGGGCGCGGGTTAGTGTCAGCGTACGGGTTAGGATTAGGGGACGGGTGAGGGTCAGGCTTCGGGGAAGGGTTAGGGTTCAGGTTCGGGCTAGGGTTAGGGTTAGGGGACGTGGACGGTTTAGGGTCCAGGTGAGGGTATGACAACGCTTTAGGGGGAGCGTACGTGTGAGGGCGCGGGTTAGTGTCAGCGTACGGGTTAGGATTAGGGGACGGGTGAGGGTCAGGCTTCGGGGAAGGGTTAGGGTTCGGGTTCGGGCTAGGGTTAGGGTTAGGGGACGGGGACGGTTTAGGGTACAGGTGAGGGTACAACAACGCTTTAGGGGGAGTGTACGTGTGAGGGCGCGGGTTAGTGTCAGCGTACGGGTTAGCATTAGGGGACGGGTGAGGGTCAGGCTTCGGGGAAGGGTTAGGGTTAGGGTTCGGGCTAGGGTTAGGGTTAGGGGACGGGGACGGTTTAGGGTCCAGGTGAGGGTATGACAACGCTTTAGGGGGAGCGTACGTGTGAGGGCGCGGGTTAGTGTCAGCGTACGGGTTAGGATTAGGGGACGGGTGAGGGTCAGGCTTCGGGGAAGGGTTAGGGTTCGGGTTCGGGCTAGGGTTAGGGTTCGGGGACGGGGACGGTTTAGGGTCCAGGTGAGGGTACGACAACGCTGTAGGGGGAGCGTACGTGTGAGGGCACGGGTTAGTGTCAGCGTAAGGGTTAGGATTAAGGGACGGGTGAGGGTCAGGCTTCGGGGAAGGGTTAGGGTTAGGGTTCGGGCTAGGGTTAGGGTTAGGGGACGGGGACGGTTTAGGATCCAGGTGAGGGTACGACAACGCTTTAGGTGGAGCGTACGTGTGAGGGCGCAGGTTAGTGTCAGCGTAGGGGTTAGGATTAGGTGACGGGTGAGGGTCAGGCTTCGGGGAAGGGTTAGGGTTCGGGTTCGGGCTAGGGTTAGGGTTAGGGGACGGGGACGGTTTACGGTCCAGGTGAGGGTACGACAACGCTTTAGGGGGAACGTACGTGTGAGGGCGCGGGTTAGTGTCAGCGTACGGGTTAGGATTAGGGGACGGGTGAGGGTCAGGCTTCGGGGAAGGGTTAGGGTTAGGGTTCGGGCTAGGGTTAGGGTTAGGGGACGGGGACGGTTTAGGGTCCAGGTGGGGGTACGACAACGCTGTAGGGAGAGCGTACGTGTGAGGGCGTGGGTTAGTGTCAGCGTACGGGTTAGGATTACGGGACGGGTGAGGGTCAGGTTTCGGGGAAGGGTTAGGGTTCGGGTTCGGGTTAGGGTTAGGGGACGGGGACGGTTTAGCGTCCAGGTGAGGGTACGACAACGCTTTAGGGGGAGTGTACGTGTGAGGGCGCGGGTTAGTGTCAGCGTACGGGTTAGGATTAGGGGACGGGTGAGGGTCAGGCTTCGGGGAAGGGTTAGGGTTCGGGTTCGGGCTAGGGTTAGGGTTAGGGGACGGGGACTGTTTAGGGTCCAGGTGAGGGTACGACAACGCTTTAGGGGGAGTGTACGTGTGAGGGCGCGGGTTAGTGTCAGCGTACGGTTTAGGATTAGGGGACGGGTGAGGGTCAGGCTTCGGGGAAGGGTTAGGGTTAGGGTTCGGGCTAGGGTTAGGGTTAGGGGACGGGGATGGTTCAGGGTCCAGGTGAGGGTACGACAACGCTTTAGGGGGAGCGTACGTGTGAGAGCGCGTGTTAGTGTCAGCGTACGGGTTAGGATTAGGGGACGGGTGAGGGTCAGGCTTCGGGGAAGGGTTAGGGTTCGGGTTCGGGCTAGGGTTAGGGTTAGGGGACGGGGACGGTTTAGGGTCCAGGTGAGGGTACGACAACCCTGTAGGGGGAGCGTACGTGTGAGGGCGCGGGTTAGTGTCAGCGTACGGGTTAGGATTAGGGGAAGGGTGAGGGTCAGGCTTCGGGGAAGGGTTAGGGTTCGGGTTCGGGCTAGGGTTAGGGTTAGGGGACGGGGACGGTTTAGGGTCCAGGTGAGGGTACGACAACGCTGTAGGGGGAGCGTACGTGTGAGGGCGCGGGTTAGTGTCAGCGTACGGGTTAGGATTAGGGGACGGGTGAGGGTCAGGCTTCGGGGAAGGGTTAGGGTTAGGGTTCGGGCTAGGGTTAGGGTTAGGGGACGGGGACGGTTTAGGGTCCAGGTGAGGGTATGACAACGCTTTAGGGGGAGCGTACGTGTGAGGGCGCGGGTTAGTGTCAGCGTACGGGTTAGGATTAGGGGACGGGTGAGGGTCAGGCTTCGGGGAAGGGTTAGGGTTCGGGTTCCGGCTAGGGTTAGGGTTCGGGGACGGGGACGGTTTAGGGTCCAGGTGAGGGTACGACAACGCTGTAGGGGGAGCGTACGTGTGAGGGCACGGGTTAGTGTCAGCGTACGGGTTAGGATTAAGGGACGGGTGAGGGTCAGGCTTCGGGGAAGGGTTAGGGTTAGGGTTCGGGCTAGGGTTAGGGTTAGGGGACGGGGACGGTTTAGGGTCCAGGTGAGGGTACGACAACGCTTTAGGTGGAGCGTACGTGTGAGGGCGCGGGTTAGTGTCAGCGTAGGGGTTAGGATTAGGTGACGGGTGAGGGTCAGGCTTCGGGGAAGGGTTAGGGTTCGGGTTCGGGCTAGGGTTAGGGTTAGGGGACGGGGACGGTTTACGGTCCAGGTGAGGGTACGACAACGCTTTAGGGGGAACGTACGTGTGAGGGCGCGGGTTAGTGTCAGCGTACGGGTTAGGATTACGGGACGGGTGAGGGTCAGGTTTCGGGGAAGGGTTAGGGTTCGGGTTCGGGTTAGGGTTAGGGGACGGGGACGGTTTAGCGTCCAGGTGAGGGTACGACAACGCTTTAGGGGGAGTGTACGTGTGAGGGCGCGGGTTAGTGTCAGCGTACGGGTTAGGATTAGGGGACGGGTGAGGGTCAGGCTTCGGGGAAGGGTTAGGGTACGGGTTCGGGCTAGGGTTAGGGTTAGGGGACGGGGACGGTTTAGGGTCCAGGTGAGGGTACGACAACGCTGTAGGGGGAGCGTACGTGTGAGGGCGCGGGTTAGTGTCAGCGTACGGATTAGGATTAGAGGACGGGTGAGGGTCAGGGTTCGGGGAAGGGTTAGGGTTAGTGTTCGGGCTACGGTTAGGGTTAGGGGACGGGGACGGTTTAGGGTCCAGGTGAGGGTACGACAATGCTTTAGGGGGAGCGTACGTGTGAGGGCGCGGGTTAGTGTCAGCATACGGGTTAGGATTAGGGGACGGGTGAGGGTCAGGCGTCGGGGAAGGGTTAGGGTTCGGGTTTGGGCTAGGGTTAGGGTTAGGGGACGGGGACGGTTTAGGGTCCAGGTGAGGGTACGACAACGCTGTAGGGGGAGCGTACGTGTGAGGGCACGGGTTAGTGTCAGCGTACGGGTTAGGATTAGGGGACGGGTGAGGGTCAGGCTTCGGGGAAGGGTTAGGGTTAGGGTTCGGGCTAGGGTTAGGGTTAGGGGACGGGGACGGTTTAGGGTCCAGGTGAGGGTACGACAACGCTGTAGGGGGAGCGTACGTGTGAGGGCGCGGGTTAGTGTCAGCGTACGGGTTAGGATTAGGGGACGGGTGAGGGTCAGGCTTCGGGGAAGGGTTAGGGTACGGGTTCGGGCTAGGATTAGGGTTAGGGGACGGGGACGGTTTAGGGTCCAGGTGAGGGTACGACAACGCTTTAGGGGGAGCGTACGTGTGAGGGCGCGGGTTAGTGTCAGCGTACGGGTTAGGATTAGGGGACGGGTGAGGGTCAGGCTTCGGGGAAGGGTTAGGGTTCGGGTTCGGGCTCGGGTTAGGGTTAGGGGACGGGGACGGTTAAGGGTCCAGGTGAGGGTACAACAACGCTTTAGGGGGAGTGTACGTGTGAGGGCGCGGGTTAGTGTCAGCGTACGGGTTAGGATTAGGGGACGGGTGAGGGTCAGGCTTCGGGGAACGGTTAGGGTTCAGGTTCGGGCTAGGGTTAGGGTTAGGGGACGTGGACGGTTTAGGGTGCAGGTGAGAGTACGACAACGCTTTAGGGAGAGCGTACGTGTGAGCGCACGGGTTAGTGTCAGCGTACGGGTTAGGATTAGGGGAAGGGTGAGGGTCAGGTTTCGGGGAAGTGTTAGAGTTAGGGTTCGGGCTAGGGTTAGGGTTAGGGGACGGGGACGGTTTAGGGTCCAGGTGAGGGTACGACAACGCTTTAGGGGGAGCGTACGTGTGAGGGGGCGGTTTAGTGTCAGCGTACGGGTTAGGATTAGGGGACGGGTGAGGGTCAGGCTTCGGGGAAGGGTTAGGGTTCGGGTTCGGGCTAGGGTTAGGATTAGGGGACGGGGACGGTTTAGGGTCCAGGTGAGGGTACGACAACGCTTTAGGGGGAGCGTACGTGTGAGGGCGCGGGTTAGTGTCAGCGTACGGGTTAGGATTATGGGACGGGTGAGGGTCAGGCTTCGGGGAAGGGTTAGGTTTCGGGTTCGGACTAGGGTTAGGGTTAGGGGACGGGGACGGTTTAGGGTACAGGTGAGGGTACGACAACGCTTTAGGGGGAGCGTACGTGTGAGGGCGCGGGTTAGTGTCAGCGTACGGGTTAGGATTAGGGGACGGGTGAGGGTCAGGCTTCGGGGAAGGGTTAGGGTTAGGGTTCGGGCTAGGGTTAGGGTTAGGGGACGGGGACGGTTTAGGGTCCAGGTGAGGGTACGACAAGGCTTTAGGGGGAGCGTACGTGTGAGGGCGCGGGTTAGTGTCAGCGTACGGGTTAGGATTAGGGGACGGGTGAGGGTCAGGCTTCGGGGAAGTGTTCGGGTTCGGGCTAGGGTTAGGTTTAGGGGACGGGGACGGTTTAGGGTCCAGGTGAGGGTACGACAACGCTTTAGGGGGAGCGTACGTGTGAGGGCACGGGTTAGTGTCAGCGTACGGGTTAGGATTAGGGGACCGGTGTGGGTCAGGCTTCGGGGAAGGGTCAGGGTTCGGGTTCGGGCTAGGGTTAGGGTTAGGGGACGGGGACGGTTTAGGGTCCAGGTGAGGGTACGATAATGCTTTAGGGGGAGCGTACATGTGAGGGCGCGGGTTAATGTCAGCGTACGTGTTAGGATTAGGGGACGGGTGAGGGTCAGGCTTCGGGGAAGGGTTAGGGTTAGGGATCGGGCTAGGGTTAGGGTTAGGGGACGGGGACGGTTTAGGGTCCAGGTGAGGATACGACAACGCTTTAGGAGAAGCGTACGTGTGAGGGCGCGGGTTAGTGTCAGCGTACGGGTTAGTATTAGGGGAAGGGTGAGGGTCAGGCTTCGGGGAAGGGTTAGGGTTAGGGTTCGGGCTAGGGTTAGGGTTAGGGGACGGGGACGGTTTAGGGTCCAGGTGAGGGTACGACAACGCTTTAGGGGGAGCGTACGTGTGAGGGCGCGGGTTAGTGTCAGCGTACGGGTTAGGATTAGGGGACGGGTGAGGGTCAGGCTTCGGGGAAGGGTTAGGGTACGGGTTCGGGCTAGGGTTAGGGTTAGGGGACGGGGACGGTTTAGGGTCCAGGTGAGGGTACGACAACGCTTTAGGGGGAGCGTACGTGTGAGGGCGCGGGTTAGTGTCAGCGTAGGGGTTAGGATTAGGGGACGGGTGAGGGTCAGGCTTCGGGGAAGGGTTAGGGTCCGGGTTCGGGCTAGGGTTAGGGTTAGGGGACGGGGACGGTTTAGGGTCCAGGTGAGGGCACGACAACGCTTTCGGGGGAGCGTATGTGTGAGGGCGCGGATTAGTGTCAGCGTACGTGTTAGGATTAGGGGACGGGTGAGGGTCAGGCTTCGGGGAAGGGTTAGGGTTCGTGTTCGGGCTAGGGTTAGGGTTAGGGGACGGGGACGGTTTAGGGTCCAGGTGAGGGTACGACAACGCTTTAGGGGGAGCGTACGTGTGAGGGCGCGGGTTAGTGTCAGCGTACGGGTTAGGATTAGGGGACGGGTGAGGGTCAGGCTTCGGGGAAGGGTTAGGGTTCGGGTTCGGGCTCGGGTTAGGGTTAGGGGACGGGGACGGTTAAGGGTCCAGGTGAGGGTACAACAACGCTTTAGGGGGAGTGTACGTGTGAGGGCGCGGGTTAGTGTCAGCGTACGGGTTAGGATTAGGGGACGGGTGAGGGTCAGGCTTCGGGGAAGGGTTAGGGTTCAGGTTCGGGCTAGGGTTAGGGTTAGGGGACGTGGACGGTTTAGGGTCCAGGTGAGGGTACGACAACGCTTTAGGGGGAGCGTACGTGTGAGGGCGCGGGTTATTGTCAGCGTACGGGTTACGATTAGGGGAAGGGTGAGGGTCAGGCTTCGGGGAAGGGTTAGGGTTAGGGTTCGGGCTAGGGTTAGGGTTAGGGGACGGGGACGGTTTAGGGTCCAGGTGAGGGCACGACAACGATTTCTGGGGAGAGTATATGTGAGGGCGCGGGTTAGTGTCAGCGTACGGGTTAGGATTAGGGGACGGGTGAGGGTCAGGCTTCGGGGAAGTGTTAGGGATCGGGTTCGGGCTAGGGTTAGGGTTAGGGGACGGGGACGGTTTAGGGTGCAGGTGAGAGTACGACAACGCTTTAGGGAGAGCGTACGTGTGAGCGCACGGGTTAGTGTCAGCGTACGGGTTAGGATTAGGGGAAGGGTGAGGGTCAGGTTTCGGGGAAGTGTTAGAGTTAGGGTTCGGGCTAGGGTTAGGGTTAGGGGACGGGGACGGTTTAGGGTCCAGGTGAGGGTACGACAACGCTTTAGGGGGAGCGTACGTGTGAGGGCGCGGGTTAGTGTCAGCGTACGGGTTAGGATTAGGGGACGGGTGAGGGTCAGGCTTCGGGGAAGGGTTAGGGTTAGGGTTCGGGCTAGGGTTAGGGTTAGGGGACGGGGACGGTTTAGGGTCCAGGTGAGGGTACGACAACGCTTTAGGGGGAGCGTACGTGTGAGGGGGCGGTTTAGTGTCAGCGTACGGGTTAGGATTAGGGGACGGGTGAGGGTCAGGCTTCGGGGAAGGGTTAGGGTTCGGGTTCGGGCTAGGGTTAGGGTTAGGGGACGGGGACGGTTTAGGGTCCAGGTGAGGGTACGACAACGCTTTAGGGGGAGCGTACGTGTGAGGGCGCGGGTTAGTGTCAGCGTACGGGTTAGGATTATGGGACGGGTGAGGGTCAGGCTTCGGGGAAGGGTTAGGTTTCGGGTTCGGACTAGGGTTAGGGTTAGGGGACGGGGACGGTTTAGGGTACAGGTGAGGGTACGACAACGCTTTAGGGGGAGCGTACGTGTGAGGGCGCGGGTTAGTGTCAGCGTACGGGTTAGGATTAGGGGACGGGTGAGGGTCAGGCTTCGGGGAAGGGTTAGGGTTAGGGTTCGGGCTAGGGTTAGGGTTAGGGGACGGGGACGGTTTAGGGTCCAGGTGAGGGTACGACAAGGCTTTAGGGGGAGCGTACGTGTGAGGGCGCGGGTTAGTGTCAGCGTACGGGTTAGGATTAGGGGACGGGTGAGGGTCAGGCTTCGGGGAAGTGTTCGGGTTCGGGCTAGGGTTAGGTTTAGGGGACGGGGACGGTTTAGGGTCCAGGTGAGGGTACGACAACGCTTTAGGGGGAGCGTACATGTGAGGGCGCGGGTTAATGTCAGCGTACGTGTTAGGATTAGGGGACGGGTGAGGGTCAGGCTTCGGGGAAGGGTTAGGGTTAGGGATCGGGATAGGGTTAGGGTTAGGGGACGGGGACGGTTTAGGGTCCAGGTGAGGATACGACAACGCTTTAGGAGAAGCGTACGTGTGAGGGCGCGGGTTAGTGTCAGCGTACGGGTTAGTATTAGGGGAAGGGTGAGGGTCAGGCTTCGGGGAAGGGTTAGGGTTAGGGTTCGGGCTAGGGTTAGGGTTAGGGGACGGGGACGGTTTAGGGTCCAGGTGAGGGTACGACAACGCTTTAGGGGGAGCGTACGTGTGAGGGCGCGGGTTAGTGTCAGCGTACGGGTTAGGATTAGGGGACGGGTGAGGGTCAGGCTTCGGGGAAGGGTTAGGGTACGGGTTCGGGCTAGGGTTAGGGTTAGGGGACGGGGAAGGTTTAGGGTCCAGGTGAGGGTACGACAACGCTTTAGGGGGAGCGTACGTGTGAGGGCGCGGGTTAGTGTCAGCGTAGGGGTTAGGATTAGGGGACGGGTGAGGGTCAGGCTTCGGGGAAGGGTTAGGGTCCGGGTTCGGGCTAGGGTTAGGGTTAGGGTACGGGGACGGTTTAGGGTCCAGGTGAGGGCACGACAACGCTTTCGGGGGAGCGTATGTGTGAGGGCGCGGATTAGTGTCAGCGTACGTGTTAGGATTAGGGGACGGGTGAGGGTCAGGCTTCGGGGAAGGGTTAGGGTTCGTGTTCGGGCTAGGGTTAGGGTTAGGGGACGGGGACGGTTTAGGGTCCAGGTGAGGGTACGACAACGCTTTAGGGGGAGCGTACGTGTGAGGGCGCGGGTTAGTGTCAGCGTACGGGTTAGGATTAGGGGACGGGTGAGAGTCAGGCTTCGGGGAAGTGTTAGGGTTCGGGTTCGGGCTAGGGTTAGGGTTAGGGGACGGGGACGGTTTAGGGTCCAGGTGAGGGTACGAAAATGCTTTAGGGGGAGCGTACGTGTGAGGGCGCGGGTTAGTGTCAGCGTACGGGTTAGGATTAGGGGACGTGTGAGGGTCAGGCTTCGGGGAAGGGTTAGGGTTCGGGTTCGGGCTAGGGTTAGGGTTAGGGCACGGGGACGGTTTAGGGTCCAGGTGAGGGTACGACAACGCTTTAGGCGGAGCGTACGTGTGAGGGCGCGGGTTAGTGTCAGCGTACGGGTTAGGATTAGGGTACGGGTGAGTGTCAGGCTTCGGGGAAGGGTTAGGGTTCGGGTTCGGGCTAGGGTTAGGGTTAGGGGACGGGGACGGTTTAGGGTCCAGGTGAGGGTACGACAACGCTTTATGGGGAGCGTACGTGTGAGGGCGCGGCTTAGTGTCAGCGTACGGGTTAGGATTAGGGGACGGGTGAGGGTCAGGCTTCGGGGAAGGGTTAGGGTTAGGGTTCGGGCTAGGGTTAGGGTTAGGGGACGGGGACGGTTTAGGGTCCAGGTGAGGGTACGACAACGCTTTAGGGGGAGCGTACGTGTGAGGGCGCGGGTTAGTGTCAGCGTACGGGTTAGGATTAGGGGACGGGTGAGGGTCAGGCTTCGGGGAAGGGTTAGGGTTAGGGTTCGGGCTAGGGTTAGGGTTAGGGGACGGGGACGGTTTAGGGTCCAGGTGAGGGTACGACAACGCTTTAGGGGGAGCGTACGTGTGAGGGCGCGGGTTAGTGTCAGCGTACGGGTTAGGATTAGGGGACGGGTGAGGGTAAGGCTTCGGGGAAGGGTTAGGGTTAGGGTTCGGGCTAGGGTTAGGGTTAGGGGACGGGGACGGTTTAGGGTCCAGGTGAGGGTACGACAACGCTTTAGGAGAAGCGTACGTGTGAGGGCGCGGGTTAGTGTCAGCGTACGGGTTAGGATTAGGGGAAGGGTGAGGGTCAGGTTTCGGGGAAGTGTTAGAGTTAGGGTTCGGGCTAGGGTTAGGGTTAGGGGACGGGGACGGTTTAGGGTCCAGGGGAGGGTACGACAACGCTTTAGGGGTGCGTACGTGTGAGGGCGCGGGTTAGTGTCAGCGTACGGGTTAGGATTAGGGGACGGGTGAGGGTCAGGCTTCGGGGAAGTGTTAGGGTTAGGGTTCGGGCTAGGGTTAGGGTTAGGGGACGGGGACGGTTTAGGGTCCAGGTGAGGGTACGACAACGCTTTAGGGGGTGCGTACGTGTGAGGGCGCGGGTTAGTGTCAGCGTACGGGTTAGGATGAGGGGACGGGTGAGGGTCAGGCTTCGGGGAAGGGTTAGGGTTCGGGTTCGGGCTAGGGTTAGGGTTATGGGACGGGGACGGTTTAGGGTCCAGGTGAGGGTACGACAACGCTTTAGGGGGAGCGTACGTGTGAGGGCGCGGGTTAGTGTCAGCGTACGGTTTAGGATTAGGGATCGGGTGAGGGTCAGGCTTCGGGGAAGGGTTAGGGTTTGGGTTCGGGCTAGGGTTAGGGTTAGGGGACGGGGACGGTTTAGGGTCCAGGTGAGGGTACGACAACGCTTTAGGGGGAGCGTACGTGTGAGGGCGCGGGTTAGTGTCAGCGTACGGGTTAGGATTAGGGGACGGGTGAGGGTCAGGCTTCGGGGAAGGGTTAGGGTTCGGGTTCGGGCTAGGGTTAGGGTTAGGGGACGGGGACGGTTTAGGGTCCAGGTGAGGGTACGACAACGCTTTAGGGGGAGCGTACGTGTGAGGGCGCGGGTTAGTGTCAGCGTACGGGTTAGGATTAGGGGACGGGTGAGGGTCAGGCTTCGGGGAATGGTTAGGGTTCGGGTTCAGGCTAGGGTTAGGGTTCGGGGACGGGGACGGTTTAGGGTCCAGGTGAGGGTACGACAACGCTTTAGGGGGACCGTACGTGTGAGGGCGCGGGTTAGTGTCAGCGTACGGGTTAGGATTAGGGGACGGGTGAGGGTCAGGCTTCGGGGAAGGGTTAGGGTTAGGGTTCGGGCTAGGGTTAGGGTTAGGGGACGGGGACGGTTTAGGGTCCAGGTGAGGGTACGACAACGCTTTAGGGGGAGCGTACGTGTGAGGGCGCGGGTTAGTGTCAGCGTACGGGTTAGGATTAGGGGACGGGTGAGGGTCAGGCTTCGGGGAAGGGTTAGGGTTAGGGTTCGGGCTAGGGTTAGGGTTAGGGGAAGGGGACGGTTTAGGGTCCAGATGAGGGTACGACAACGCTTTAGGGCGAGCGTACGTGTGAGGGCGTGGGTTAGTGTCAGCGTAGGGGTTAGGATTAGGGGACGGGTGAGGGTCAGGCTTCGGGGAAGGGTTAGGGTACGGGTTCGGGCTAGGGTTAGGGTTAGGGGACGGGGACGGTTTAGGGTCCAGGTGAGGGTACGACAACGCTTTAGGGGGAGCGTACGTGTGAGGGCGCGGGTTAGTGTCAGCGTACGGGTTAGGATTAGGGGACGGGTGAGGGTCAGGCTTCGGGGAAGGGTTAGGGTTAGGGTTCGGGCTAGGGTTAGGGTTAGGGTTAGGGGACGGTTTAGGGTCCAGGTGAGGGTACGACAACGCTTTAGGGGGAGCGTACGTGTGAGGGCTCGGGTTAGTGTCAGCGTACGGGTTAGGATTAGGGGACGGGTGAGTGTCAGGCTTCGGGGAAGGGTTAGGGTTAGGGTTCGGGCTAGGGTTAGGGTTAGGGGACGGGGACGGTTTAGGGTCCAGGTGAGGGTACGACAACGCTTTAGGTGGAGCGTACGTGTGAGGGCGCGGGTTAGTGTCAGCGTAGGGGTTAGGATTAGGGGACGGGTGAGGGTCAGGCTTCGGGGAAGGGTTAGGGTTAGGGTTCGGGCTAGGGTTAGGGTTAGGGGACGGGGACGGTTTAGGGTCCAGGTGAGGGTACGACAACGCTTTAGGGGGAGCGTACGTGTGAGGGCGCGGGTTAGTGTCAGCGTACGGGTTAGGATTAGGGGACGGGTGAGGGTCAGGCTTCGGGGAAGGGTTAGGGTACGGGTTCGGGCTAGGGTTAGGGTTAGGGGACTGGGACGGTTTAGGGTCCAGATGAGGGTACGACAACGCTTTCGGGGGAGCGTACGTGTGAGGGCGCGGGTTAGTGTCAGCGTACGGGTTAGGATTAGGGGACGGGTGAGGGTCAGGCTTCGGGGAAGGGTTAGGGTTCGGGTTCGGGCTAGGGTTAGGGTTAGGGGACGGGGACGGTTTAGGGTCCAGGTGAGGGTACGACAACGCTTTAGGGGGAGCGTACGTGTGAGGGCGCGGGTTAGTGTCAGCGTACGGGTTAGGATTAGGGGACGGGTGAGGGTCAGGCTTCGGGGAAGGGTTAGGGTTCGGGTTCGGGCTAGGGTTAGGGTTAGGGGACGGGGACGGTTTAGGGTCCAGGTGAGGGTACGACAACGCTTTATGGGGAGCGTACGTGTGAGGGCGCGGCTTAGTGTCAGCGTATGGGTTAGGATTAGGGGACGGGTGAGTGTCAGGCTTCGGGGAAGGGTTAGGGTTAGGGTTCGGGCTAGGGTTAGGGTTAGGGGACGGGGATGGTTTAGGGTCCAGGTGAGGGTACGACAACGCTTTAGGGGGAGCGTACGTGTGAGGGCGCGGGTTAGTGTCAGCGTACGGGTTAGGATTAGGGGACGGGTGAGGGTCAGGCTTCGTGGAAGGGTTAGGGTTAGGGTTCGGGCTAGGGTTAGGGTTAGGGGACGGGGACGGTTTAGGGTCCAGGTGAGGGTACGACAACGCTTTAGGGGGAGGGTACGTGTGAGGGCGCGGGTTAGTGTCAGCGTACGGGTTAGGATTAGGGGACGGGTGAGGGTCAGGCTTCGGGGAAGGGTTAGGGTTAGGGTTCGGGCTAGGGTTAGGGTTAGGGGACGGGGACGGTTTAGGGTCCCGGTGAGGGTACGACAACGCTTTAGGAGAAGCATACGTGTGAGGGCGCGGGTTAGTGTCAGCGTACGGGTTAGGATTCGGGGAAGGGTGAGGGTCAGGTTTCGGGGAAGTGTTAGAGTTAGGGTTCGGGCTAGGGTTAGGGTTAGGGGACGGGGACGGTTTAGGGTCCAGGTGAGGGTACGACAACGCTTTAGGGGTGCGTACGTGTGAGGGCGCGGGTTAGTGTCAGCGTACGGGTTAGGATTAGGGGACGGGTGAGGGTCAGGCTTCGGGGAAGTGTTAGGGTTAGGGTTCGGGCTAGGGTTAGGGTTAGGGGACGGGGACGGTTTAGGGTCCAGATGAGGGTACGACAACGCTTTAGGGGGTGCGTACGTGTGAGGGCGCGGGTCAGTGTCAGCGTACGGGTTAGG
>NW_027207404.1:455000-457441 GCF_963455315.2 Globicephala melas
TAGGGTTAGGGTTAGGGTTAGGGTTAGGGTTAGGGTTAGGGTTAGGGTTAGGGTTAGGGTTAGGGTTAGGGTTAGGGTTAGGGTTAGGGTTAGGGTTAGGGTTAGGGTTAGGGTTAGGGTTAGGGTTAGGGTTAGGGTTAGGGTTAGGGTTAGGGTTAGGGTTAGGGTTAGGGTTAGGGTTAGGGTTAGGGTTAGGGTTAGGGTTAGGGTTAGGGTTAGGGTTAGGGTTAGGGTTAGGGTTAGGGTTAGGGTTAGGGTTAGGGTTAGGGTTAGGGTTAGGGTTAGGGTTAGGGTTAGGGTTAGGGTTAGGGTTAGGGTTAGGGTTAGGGTTAGGGTTAGGGTTAGGGTTAGGGTTAGGGTTAGGGTTAGGGTTAGGGTTAGGGTTAGGGTTAGGGTTAGGGTTAGGGTTAGGGTTAGGGTTAGGGTTAGGGTTAGGGTTAGGGTTAGGGTTAGGGTTAGGGTTAGGGTTAGGGTTAGGGTTAGGGTTAGGGTTAGGGTTAGGGTTAGGGTTAGGGTTAGGGTTAGGGTTAGGGTTAGGGTTAGGGTTAGGGTTAGGGTTAGGGTTAGGGTTAGGGTTAGGGTTAGGGTTAGGGTTAGGGTTAGGGTTAGGGTTAGGGTTAGGGTTAGGGTTAGGGTTAGGGTTAGGGTTAGGGTTAGGGTTAGGGTTAGGGTTAGGGTTAGGGTTAGGGTTAGGGTTAGGGTTAGGGTTAGGGTTAGGGTTAGGGTTAGGGTTAGGGTTAGGGTTAGGGTTAGGGTTAGGGTTAGGGTTAGGGTTAGGGTTAGGGTTAGGGTTAGGGTTAGGGTTAGGGTTAGGGTTAGGGTTAGGGTTAGGGTTAGGGTTAGGGTTAGGGTTAGGGTTAGGGTTAGGGTTAGGGTTAGGGTTAGGGTTAGGGTTAGGGTTAGGGTTAGGGTTAGGGTTAGGGTTAGGGTTAGGGTTAGGGTTAGGGTTAGGGTTAGGGTTAGGGTTAGGGTTAGGGTTAGGGTTAGGGTTAGGGTTAGGGTTAGGGTTAGGGTTAGGGTTAGGGTTAGGGTTAGGGTTAGGGTTAGGGTTAGGGTTAGGGTTAGGGTTAGGGTTAGGGTTAGGGTTAGGGTTAGGGTTAGGGTTAGGGTTAGGGTTAGGGTTAGGGTTAGGGTTAGGGTTAGGGTTAGGGTTAGGGTTAGGGTTAGGGTTAGGGTTAGGGTTAGGGTTAGGGTTAGGGTTAGGGTTAGGGTTAGGGTTAGGGTTAGGGTTAGGGTTAGGGTTAGGGTTAGGGTTAGGGTTAGGGTTAGGGTTAGGGTTAGGGTTAGGGTTAGGGTTAGGGTTAGGGTTAGGGTTAGGGTTAGGGTTAGGGTTAGGGTTAGGGTTAGGGTTAGGGTTAGGGTTAGGGTTAGGGTTAGGGTTAGGGTTAGGGTTAGGGTTAGGGTTAGGGTTAGGGTTAGGGTTAGGGTTAGGGTTAGGGTTAGGGTTAGGGTTAGGGTTAGGGTTAGGGTTAGGGTTAGGGTTAGGGTTAGGGTTAGGGTTAGGGTTAGGGTTAGGGTTAGGGTTAGGGTTAGGGTTAGGGTTAGGGTTAGGGTTAGGGTTAGGGTTAGGGTTAGGGTTAGGGTTAGGGTTAGGGTTAGGGTTAGGGTTAGGGTTAGGGTTAGGGTTAGGGTTAGGGTTAGGGTTAGGGTTAGGGTTAGGGTTAGGGTTAGGGTTAGGGTTAGGGTTAGGGTTAGGGTTAGGGTTAGGGTTAGGGTTAGGGTTAGGGTTAGGGTTAGGGTTAGGGTTAGGGTTAGGGTTAGGGTTAGGGTTAGGGTTAGGGTTAGGGTTAGGGTTAGGGTTAGGGTTAGGGTTAGGGTTAGGGTTAGGGTTAGGGTTAGGGTTAGGGTTAGGGTTGGGTTAGGGTTAGGGTTAGGGTTAGGGTTAGGGTTAGGGTTAGGGTTAGGGTTAGGGTTAGGGTTAGGGTTAGGGTTAGGGTTAGGGTTAGGGTTAGGGTTAGGGTTAGGGTTAGGGTTAGGGTTAGGGTTAGGGTTAGGGTTAGGGTTAGGGTTAGGGTTAGGGTTAGGGTTAGGGTTAGGGTTAGGGTTAGGGTTAGGGTTAGGGTTAGGGTTAGGGTTAGGGTTAGGGTTAGGGTTAGGGTTAGGGTTAGGGTTAGGGTTAGGGTTAGGGTTAGGGTTAGGGTTAGGGTTAGGGTTAGGGTTAGGGTTAGGGTTAGGGTTAGGGTTAGGGTTAGGGTTAGGGTTAGGGTTAGGGTTAGGGTTAGGGTTAGGGTTAGGGTTAGGGTTAGGGTTAGGGTTAGGGTTAGGGTTAGGGTTAGGGTTAGGGTTAGGGTTAGGGTTAGGGTTAGGGTTAGGGTTAGGGTTAGGGTTAGGGTTAGGGTTAGGGTTAGGGTTAGGGTTAGGGTTAGGGTTAGGGTTAGGGTTAGGGTTAGGGTTAGGGTTAGGGTTAGGGTTAGGGTTAGGGTTAGGGTTAGGGTTAGGGT